>NC_079397.1:1194221-1241721 GCF_029220125.1 Pseudoliparis swirei
CTGTCTCTCGCCCGTCTCTCTCTCTTCCTGTCTCTCTCTCTCGGGTCAGACTCCATCGTGGAGCTCGGGAGTCACTAGCGGACTTCCTCCATGGCGTCTATAAATAGACCGAGAGGTGGACGATGAGGATGAGACGAGGAGTTTGACGTCTTCACGCTTTATGGGAACGTTTAAACGTCTTTGTTTACAATAATTTCAATAGTTTACAAGTTTAATTTCCAATAGTTTCCTGGAGAAGCTTCAAAAAGAATAAATGTTTTTATGACTGTTGAACCAACTGACAGTCAACACCGTCAGTCTATAATAGTTATAATGCTGTTATAATGTGTTATAACAATGTTATACTGTGGTTATAATAATGTAGTTATAATGCAGTTATAATGAAGTTATAATGTAGTTATAATGTTATAACGATGTTATAATGTAGTTATGATGTTATACTGTAGTTATAACAATGTTATAATGTAGTTATGATGTTATAATGTAGTTATACTGATGTTATAACAATGTTATACTGTAGTTATAATGATGTTATAACGATGTTATAATGTAGTTATAATGTAGTTATAATGATGTTATACTGTAGTTATAATGGTGTTATAATGTTATAATGATGTGTTATAATGTGTTATAATGCTGTTATAACGTGTTATAATGATGTTATATTGTGGTTATAATGATGTGTTATAATGCAGTTATAATAATATATTATAATTCAGTTATAATGCAGTCTCTAAACTCTTATTCATGTTATAAACGTGTTATAATCCAACAATTAACTATTTACGACACATTAAATGTTCATTTTTTATTCTCCAGCGTTTTCAAGTTTAAAGCCAAAATGTTTTTGTTGCTGTCGGTTGGAGCTCCACACCTCCTTCCTTCCTTCCTTCCTGCTCGCCCCCCTCTCTCTCTCTCTCTCATTTTATTTAGTTTCTAGGAACAAAGCTTCACTTTCATTCATCTTCATGAAGAACTTCATCGTTTCAGTTAAAGTCGTTCAGCTTCTTCCTCATGAAGAAACGTCTGAAGTCTGAACCAACGACACGAGTATTTTAATGAAACCTTGTTATCTAATATATATATATATATATATAATTAAATCTCAACGTAGTTATTAGTTATGATGTTTTCTCACCAGGAGACAAAAGAGTCCAAAACAAGTTACGAGTCTTTATGTCCGGAGATTATGTTCAGATTACAGGTCACAACATGTACTGTATAGACATGTTATATATATATATACATTATTATATACATGTTTATATATATATATATATATAAATATATATACGTATATATATATATATATATAAACATATATATAAAAACATATATAGATATATATAACCATATATATGTGTAGATAGAAGTATAAAAGAGGTTACAGCAGTTCTCGGTAGCTAAGGTTACAACATTAAGTTCATTAGTAAAACAGTTTAAAATGATCAGGTGAGACGTGACGTCACAGAAGTTTAAACCAGGTGAATTTATTCTTCGTCTCTATTCTTCAGGTGAGTTCTGTTGATCAGCCGAAGAGGAAAGAGTCCAGAGTCTCTCGTGTCACGAGAAGAGGAACAAAAACTAAATATGTCCTTTAAACTTGTTCTTGTTTTTTGTCCGTCGAACTTCTCAGAATGTTCCCGTTTCATAGCAGCGAGTTCTCTGCGTTGGCTCCGCCCACATGGGGCGTGACGGCCCTTTAACACGGCGTGGACGATACGCCACGGTAACGTTCCTCCAAACAGCTACGCAAGTATTCATATTCTAGTTTCACATTTTAATTCTAAAATACGTGTTTTGCGTTGGTAGAGACGCCGGAAAGCTACGACACACGGGAACATGTAGAAACGGTATAAAAATAAAGTTATTACTTTGATACACAACGGATACGAAGACACTGATAATCACAACGGCTCCTCAAGAGACGAACCACCACGTCATCGTTTACCTTTTTGGCATAAAGCTAAATATCAATAACTAAGTTTAACTCCGGTTCAACACAATGTCGAGATATGACTCGTCTCCATTAACTAATTAAATGTGCACACGTGACCTTTGACCCTTTGAGAAACAGTTCATACACGTTATTGATCTTTTATAGAGTCGTAGGACGACGTTTGAGGCGTTACGTCCAGTTACAGATTTACTGTATTTATTGCTTTAGCTTTACGTGACACGTACGGAATAATTGCTGTAAAACACGTTCATTTTTTACCAGTTGAATACTAAATATTATTGGTTTTGACAAAAAATATTACGTTACCATAGCGGGCTGATAATAACATGAGTTTATAAATTAGCGTCCATTTATTAGCATTAAAGCATCACAGATTAACACCGAACTACCAAAACTACGATGAGCCTCCATGGAGAACGCTGTACTACGAGAGCTAGCTTAGCATTAGCCTGTTTAGCGGTACATTGGTTGGTTAGCTTGGAGCTTTTCGTCTGGCGGTCGCTCCGCTGTGACGTCGGCTCCCGCGAGTTATAAAACACATCAAAATAGATCTCAAAGTTGCGTTAGCTTGTTCGCTAACCAGAGTGGGATTTTTTTTCAACAAATTATTTTGCGGAAATGTGAATTAAACGTAAATCCATCAAACTGGTTTCCTTAGCGGTCTTTAAAAAATGTGAATAAAAAATAAGTCAATGGAAACAAAGCCGAAGTAGCGTTAGCTTGCTCGTTTTTAGTGGCCTGAGAGTTTACCAACGTTTAGTCTCTGAGACGTTTTAAAAGGACGCGAGTAAATAAAAACGATCCCGGGGAACTCACGGAGAGCGGTTGTCACGGCAGCCGGTCGACCAATGGAGCGACAGCTAACAGTCGTCTTCAGATACCACGAACACCACGATACAAAATCATCACGTCCTCGAGACGCAGAAACACGAGCGACGCGTCGTGGGAGTCGATCTCTACGCCTCGGCGACAGAAGAAGTCTTTCCGGCTCCTCCCACAACACGTGAAGTAGAAACACGTGAAGAAGAAACACCGGAGCAGAAGAACGGAGACGTCCCGTTTTCTGAAATGTACCTCTTTCTTCCTTTCCCTTCGGCAGGCTCCGCCCACTCGGCTTCCTCATTGGTTGTCCGTCGGAAGAACCCGAAGATCCCCTGAAGGATTCTCTAATCTGGAAGATCGAGGACTTCGCCACGAGAGCTCCGCCTCCTGGTCCAAGCCGACGCCCACTGTGCGGTCGGCGAGCCCTCACTGGCCGGTTTCTGCAGAGAGGCGGGCCTCGTACAGGCTCAGGGCGTGGTGGACAAACTCGTACTGCTCACCTGTCTGGATCATACCGCCTCTGCAGAGACACAGAGTCGTTATTGAAACCAGGTGAGGGACCGGGACCAGGACCAGCTCAGACCCGATCCCCGTCACGTGGAGTCAACAGGTGGCGCCACACCTGTCGGCCCGCAGCCGGCAGGTGACGCTCAGCACGTCCACCGCCCCCTCCAGCTGCAGCTGCCGGCAGCCGATGGTGGTGGCGATGAAGCAGCCGGTCCGGCCAATCCCAGCACTGCAAGCAGAGCAGAGGATCATGGGTAATGGAGTCACTTTAAACATTTAGGGGCAGCAGAAACCTCTCTCTCTTCTCTCTCTCTCTCCCCCCCCCTCTACCTGCAGTGGACCACCACAGGTCCGCTGGTGTCTCTCGCCCGTCTCTCCTCCTCCACGTCCTCCACCAGCTGCAGCAGCGGCGCTGTGGCGTCGGGGGTTTTGTGGTCGGGCCACGAGGTGAACCAGAAGTGCTGCAGCTCACGGGTCTGGTCCCCACACTGCACACAACACAGGTCAACACACACACACACACACACACACACACACACACACCGTGTGTACCTTGAGTGTGAGGCAGCGGGTGGTGTAGTGCTCCGTCTCTCTGACGCCGTTCACCAACACCTCCACCTTCCCGTAGATCCCTCTCCTCTCGGGCCAGTACAGCACGCACTTCTACAGAGAGGACTGGCTGAGTGTGTTGTTGTTGATGTGTTGTTGTTGTCCTCACCTCGTTCCTCTCCTTCAGCTTGGTGATCATCATATTGTGTTGTTGTGGTTCTGTGTGTTGTGTTGTTGTTGTGTTGTTGTCCCCACCTCGTTCCTCTCCTTCAGCTTGGTGATCATCATATTGTGTTGTTGTGGTTCTGTGTGTTGTTATTGTGTTGTTGTCCCCACCTTGTTCCTCTCCTTCAGCTTGGTGATCAACATATTGTGTTGTTGTGGTTCTGTGTGTTGTTGTTGTGTTGTTGTCCCCACCTCGTTCCTCTCCTTCAGCTTGGTGATCATCATATTGTGTTGTTGTGGTTCTGTGTTGTTGTTGTGTTGTTGTCCCCACCTCGTTCCTCTCCTTCAGCTTGGTGATCATCATATTGTGTTGTTGTGGTTGTGTGTGTTGTTGTGTTGTTGTCCCCACCTCGTTCCTCTCCTTCAGCTTGGTGATCATCATATTGTGTTGTTGTGGTTGTGTTGTTGTTGTGTTGTTGTCCTCACCTCGTTCCTCTCCTTCAGCTTGGTGATCATCATATTGTGTTGTTGTGGTTGTGTGTGTTGTTGTTGTGTTGTTGTCCCCACCTCGTTCCTCTCCTTCAGCTTGGTGATCATCATATTGTGTTGTTGTGGTTGTGTGTGTTGTTGTTGTGTTGTTGTCCCCACCTCGTTCCTCTCCTTCAGCTTGGTGATCATCATATTGTGTTGTTGTGGTTGTGTGTGTTGTTGTTGTGTTGTTGTCCCCACCTCGTTCCTCTCCTTCAGCTTGGTGATCATCATATTGTGTTGTTGTGGTTCTGTGTGTTGTTGTTGTGTTGTTGTCCCCACCTCGTTCCTCTCCTTCAGCTTGGTGATCATCATATTGTGTTGTTGTGGTTGTGTGTGTTGTTGTTGTGTTGTTGTCCCCACCTCGTTCCTCTCCTTCAGCTTGGTGATCATCATATTGTGTTGTTGTGGTTCTGTGTGTTGTTGTTGTGTTGTTGTCCCCACCTCGTTCCTCTCCTTCAGCTTGGTGATCATCATATTGTGTTGTTGTGGTTCTGTGTGTTGTTGTTGTGTTGTTGTCCCCACCTCGTTCCTCTCCTTCAGCTTGGTGATCAACATATTGTGTTGTTGTGGTTCTGTGTGTTGTTGTTGTGTTGTTGTCCCCACCTCGTTCCTCTCCTTCAGCTTGGTGATCATCATATTGTGTTGTTGTGGTTCTGTGTTGTTGTTGTGTTGTTGTCCCCACCTCGTTCCTCTCCTTCAGCTTGGTGATCATCATATTGTGTTGTTGTGGTTCTGTGTTGTTGTGTTGTTGTCCCCACCTCGTTCCTCTCCTTCAGCTTGGTGGTCATCATATTGTGTTGTTGTGGTTCTGTGTGTTGTTGTTGTGTTGTTGTCCCCACCTCGTTCCTCTCCTTCAGCTTGGTGATCAACATATTGTGTTGTTGTGGTTCTGTGTGTTGTTGTTGTTGTGTTGTTGTCCCCACCTCGTTCCTCTCCTTCAGCTTGTCATATTGTGTTGTTGTGGTTCTGTGTTGTTGTGTTGTTGTCCCCACCTCGTTCCTCTCCTTCAGCTTGGTGATCATCATATTGTGTTGTTGTGGTTCTGTGTTGTTGTTGTGTTGTTGTCCCCACCTCATTCCTCTCCTTCAGCTTGGTGATCATCATATTGTGTTGTTGTGGTTGTGTGTGTTGTTGTTGTGTTGTTGTCCCCACCTCGTTCCTCTCCTTCAGCTTGGTGATCATCATATTGTGTTGTTGTGGTTCTGTGTTGTTGTTGTGTTGTTGTCCTCACCTCGTTCCTCTCCTTCAGCTTGGTGATCATCATATTGTGTTGTTGTGTGTGTTGTTGTTGTGTTGTTGTCCCCACCTCGTTCCTCTCCTTCAGCTTGGTGATCATCATATTGTGTTGTTGTGGTTGTGTGTGTTGTTGTTGTGTTGTTGTCCCCACCTCGTTCCTCTCCTTCAGCTTGGTGATCATCATATTGTGTTGTTGTGGTTGTGTGTGTTGTTGTTGTGTTGTTGTCCCCACCTCGTTCCTCTCCTTCAGCTTGGTGATCATCATATTGTGTTGTTGTGGTTGTGTGTTGTTGTTGTGTTGTTGTCCCCACCTCGTTCCTCTCCTTCAGCTTGGTGATCATCATATTGTGTTGTTGTGGTTCTGTGTTGTTGTTGTGTTGTTGTCCCCACCTCGTTCCTCTCCTTCAGCTTGGTGATCATCATATTGTGTTGTTGTGGTTCTGTGTGTTGTTGTTGTGTTGTTGTCCCCACCTCGTTCCTCTCCTTCAGCTTGGTGATCATCATATTGTGTTGTTGTGGTTGTGTGTGTTGTTGTTGTGTTGTTGTCCCCACCTCGTTCCTCTCCTTCAGCTTGGTGATCATCATATTGTGTTGTTGTGGTTCTGTGTTGTTGTTGTGTTGTTGTCCCCACCTCGTTCCTCTCCTTCAGCTTGGTGATCATCATATTGTGTTGTTGTGGTTCTGTGTGTTGTTGTTGTGTTGTTGTCCTCACCTCGTTCCTCTCCTTCAGCTTGGTGATCATCATATTGTGTTGTTGTGTGTGTTGTTGTTGTGTTGTTGTCCCCACCTCGTTCCTCTCCTTCAGCTTGGTGATCATCATATTGTGTTGTTGTGGTTGTGTGTGTTGTTGTTGTGTTGTTGTCCCCACCTCGTTCCTCTCCTTCAGCTTGGTGATCATCATATTGTGTTGTTGTGGTTGTGTGTGTTGTTGTTGTGTTGTTGTTGTCCTCACCTCGTTCCTCTCCTTCAGCTTGGTGATCATCATATTGTGTTGTTGTGTTGTTGTTGTCCCCACCTCGTTCCTCTCCTTCATCATCATATTGTTGTTGTGTTGGTGTGTTTTTGTTGTGTTGTTGTCCCTCTCGTTCCTCTCCTTCAGCTTGGTGATCATCATATTGTGTTGTTGTGGTTGTGTGTTGTTGTTGTGTTGTTGTCCCCACCTCGTTCCTCTCCTTCAGCTTGGTGATCATCATATTGTGTTGTTGTGTGTGTTGTTGTTGTGTTGTTGTCCTCACCTCGTTCCTCTCCTTCAGCTTGGTGATCATCATATTGTGTTGTTGTGGTTGTGTGTGTTGTTGTTGTGTTGTTGTCCCCACCTCGTTCCTCTCCTTCAGCTTGGTGATCATCATATTGTGTTGTTGTGGTTGTGTGTGTTGTTGTTGTGTTGTTGTCCCCACCTCGTTCCTCTCCTTCAGCTTGGTGATCATCATATTGTGTTGTTGTGGTTGTGTGTGTTGTTGTTGTGTTGTTGTCCCCACCTCGTTCCTCTCCTTCAGCTTGGTGATCATCATATTGTGTTGTTGTGGTTCTGTGTTGTTGTTGTGTTGTTGTCCCCACCTCATTCCTCTCCTTCAGCTTGGTGATCATCATATTGTGTTGTTGTGGTTGTGTGTGTTGTTGTTGTGTTGTTGTCCCCACCTCGTTCCTCTCCTTCAGCTTGGTGATCATCATATTGTGTTGTTGTGGTTGTGTGTGTTGTTGTTGTGTTGTTGTCCCCACCTCGTTCCTCTCCTTCAGCTTGGTGATCATCATATTGTGTTGTTGTGGTTGTGTGTGTTGTTGTTGTGTTGTTGTCCCCACCTCGTTCCTCTCCTTCAGCTTGGTGATCATCATATTGTGTTGTTGTGGTTGTGTGTGTTGTTGTTGTGTTGTTGTCCCCACCTCGTTCCTCTCCTTCAGCTTGGTGATCATCATATTGTGTTGTTGTGGTTGTGTGTGTTGTTGTTGTGTTGTTGTCCCCACCTCGTTCCTCTCCTTCAGCTTGGTGATCATCATATTGTGTTGTTGTGGTTGTGTGTGTTGTTGTTGTGTTGTTGTCCCCACCTCGTTCCTCTCCTTCAGCTTGGTGATCATCATATTGTGTTGTTGTGGTTGTGTGTGTTGTTGTTGTGTTGTTGTCCCCACCTCGTTCCTCTCCTTCAGCTTGGTGATCATCATATTGTGTTGTTGTGGTTGTGTGTGTTGTTGTTGTGTTGTTGTCCCCACCTCGTTCCTCTCCTTCAGCTTGGTGATCATCATATTGTGTTGTTGTGGTTGTGTGTGTTGTTGTTGTGTTGTTGTCCCCACCTCGTTCCTCTCCTTCAGCTTGGTGATCATCATATTGTGTTGTTGTGGTTGTGTGTGTTGTTGTTGTGTTGTTGTCCCCACCTCGTTCCTCTCCTTCAGCTTGGTGATCATCATATTGTGTTGTTGTGGTTGTGTGTGTTGTTGTTGTGTTGTTGTCCCCACCTCGTTCCTCTCCTTCAGCTTGGTGATCATCATATTGTGTTGTTGTGGTTGTGTGTGTTGTTGTTGTGTTGTTGTCCCCACCTCGTTCCTCTCCTTCAGCTTGGTGATCATCATATTGTGTTGTTGTGGTTGTGTGTTGTTGTTGTGTTGTTGTCCCCACCTCGTTCCTCTCCTTCAGCTTGGTGATCATCATATTGTGTTGTTGTGGTTGTGTGTGTTGTTGTTGTGTTGTTGTCCCACCTCGTTCCTCTCCTTCAGCTTGGTGATCATCATATTGTGTTGTTGTGGTTGTGTGTGTTGTTGTTGTGTTGTTGTCCCCACCTCGTTCCTCTCCTTCAGCTTGGTGATCATCATATTGTGTTGTTGTGGTTGTGTGTTGTTGTTGTGTTGTTGTCCCCACCTCGTTCCTCTCCTTCAGCTTGGTGATCATCATATTGTGTTGTTGTGGTTGTGTGTGTTGTTGTTGTGTTGTTGTCCCCACCTCGTTCCTCTCCTTCAGCTTGGTGATCATCATATTGTGTTGTTGTGGTTGTGTGTGTTGTTGTTGTGTTGTTGTCCCCACCTCGTTCCTCTCCTTCAGCTTGGTGATCATCATATTGTGTTGTTGTGGTTGTGTGTGTTGTTGTTGTGTTGTTGTCCCCACCTCGTTCCTCTCCTTCAGCTTGGTGATCATCATATTGTGTTGTTGTGGTTGTGTGTGTTGTTGTCCCCACCTCGTTCCTCTCCTTCAGCTTGGTGATCATCATATTGTGTTGTTGTGGTTGTGTGTGTTGTTGTTGTGTTGTTGTCCTCACCTCGTTCCTCTCCTTCAGCTTGGTGATCATCATATTGTGTTGTTGTGGTTGTGTGTTGTTGTTGTGTTGTTGTCCCCACCTCGTTCCTCTCCTTCAGCTTGGTGATCATCATATTGTGTTGTTGTGGTTGTGTGTGTTGTTGTTGTGTTGTTGTCCTCACCTCGTTCCTCTCCTTCAGCTTGGTGATCATCATATTGTGTTGTTGTGGTTGTGTGTGTTGTTGTTGTGTTGTTGTCCCCACCTCGTTCCTCTCCTTCAGCTTGGTGATCATCATATTGTGTTGTTGTGGTTGTGTGTGTTGTTGTTGTGTTGTTGTCCCCACCTCGTTCCTCTCCTTCAGCTTGGTGATCATCATATTGTGTTGTTGTGGTTGTGTGTGTTGTTGTTGTGTTGTTGTCCCCACCTCGTTCCTCTCCTTCAGCTTGGTGATCATCATATTGTGTTGTTGTGGTTGTGTGTGTTGTTGTTGTGTTGTTGTCCCCACCTCGTTCCTCTCCTTCAGCTTGGTGATCATCATATTGTGTTGTTGTGGTTGTGTGTGTTGTTGTTGTGTTGTTGTCCTCACCTCGTTCCTCTCCTTCAGCTTGGTGATCATCATATTGTGTTGTTGTGGTTGTGTGTGTTGTTGTTGTTGTTTTGTTGTCCCCACCTCGTTCCTCTCCTTCAGCTTGGTGATCATCATATTGTGTTGTTGTGTGTGTTGTTGTTGTGTTGTTGTCCCCACCTCGTTCCTCTCCTTCAGCTTGGTGATCATCATATTGTGTTGTTGTGGTGTGTGTGTTGTTGTTGTGTTGTTGTCCCCACCTCGTTCCTCTCCTTCAACTTGGTGATCATCATATTGTGTTGTTGTGGTTGTGTGTGTTGTTGTTGTGTTGTTGTCCCCACCTCGTTCCTCTCCTTCAGCTTGGTGATCATCATATTGTGTTGTTGTGGTTGTGTGTGTTGTTGTTGTGTTGTTGTCCCCACCTCGTTCCTCTCCTTCAGCTTGGTGATCATCATATTGTGTTGTTGTGGTTGTGTGTTGTTGTTGTGTTGTTGTCCCACCTCGTTCCTCTCCTTCAGCTTGGTGATCATCATATTGTGTTGTTGTGGTTGTGTGTGTTGTTGTTGTGTTGTTGTCCCACCTCGTTCCTCTCCTTCAGCTTGGTGATCATCATATTGTGTTGTTGTGGTTGTGTGTGTTGTTGTTGTGTTGTTGTCCCCACCTCGTTCCTCTCCTTCAGCTTGGTGATCATCATATTGTGTTGTTGTGGTTGTGTGTGTTGTTGTTGTGTTGTTGTCCCCACCTCGTTCCTCTCCTTCAGCTTGGTGATCATCATATTGTGTTGTTGTGGTTGTGTGTGTTGTTGTTGTGTTGTTGTCCCCACCTCGTTCCTCTCCTTCAGCTTGGTGATCATCATATTGTGTTGTTGTGGTTGTGTGTGTTGTTGTTGTGTTGTTGTCCCCACCTCGTTCCTCTCCTTCAGCTTGGTGATCATCATATTGTGTTGTTGTGGTTGTGTGTGTTGTTGTTGTGTTGTTGTCCCCACCTCGTTCCTCTCCTTCAGCTTGGTGATCATCATATTGTGTTGTTGTGGTTGTGTGTGTTGTTGTTGTGTTGTTGTCCCCACCTCGTTCCTCTCCTTCAGCTTGGTGATCATCATATTGTGTTGTTGTGGTTGTGTGTGTTGTTGTTGTGTTGTTGTCCCCACCTCGTTCCTCTCCTTCAGCTTGGTGATCATCATATTGTGTTGTTGTGGTTGTGTGTGTTGTTGTTGTGTTGTTGTCCCCACCTCGTTCCTCTCCTTCAGCTTGGTGATCATCATATTGTGTTGTTGTGGTTGTGTGTGTTGTTGTTGTGTTGTTGTCCCCACCTCGTTCCTCTCCTTCAGCTTGGTGATCATCATATTGTGTTGTTGTGTTGTTGTTGTGGTTCTGTGTGTTGTTGTTGTGTTGTTGTCCCCACCTCGTTCCTCTCCTTCAGCTTGGTGATCATCATATTGTGTTGTTGTGGTTGTGTGTGTTGTTGTTGTGTTGTTGTCCCCACCTCGTTCCTCTCCTTCAGCTTGGTGATCATCATATTGTGTTGTTGTGTGTGTTGTTGTTGTGTTGTTGTCCTCACCTCGTTCCTCTCCTTCAGCTTGGTGATCATCATATTGTGTTGTTGTGGTTGTGTGTGTTGTTGTTGTGTTGTTGTCCCCACCTCGTTCCTCTCCTTCAGCTTGGTGATCATCATATTGTGTTGTTGTGGTTGTGTGTTGTTGTTGTGTTGTTGTCCCCACCTCGTTCCTCTCCTTCAGCTTGGTGATCATCATATTGTGTTGTTGTGGTTGTGTGTTGTTGTTGTGTTGTTGTCCCCACCTCGTTCCTCTCCTTCAGCTTGGTGATCATCATATTGTGTTGTTGTGGTTGTGTGTGTTGTTGTTGTGTTGTTGTCCCCACCTCGTTCCTCTCCTTCAGCTTGGTGATCATCATATTGTGTTGTTGTGGTTGTGTGTGTTGTTGTTGTGTTGTTGTCCCCACCTCGTTCCTCTCCTTCAGCTTGGTGATCATCATATTGTGTTGTTGTGGTTGTGTGTGTTGTTGTTGTGTTGTTGTCCCCACCTCGTTCCTCTCCTTCAGCTTGGTGATCATCATATTGTGTTGTTGTGGGTTGTGTGTTGTTGTTGTGTTGTTGTCCCCACCTCGTTCCTCTCCTTCAGCTTGGTGATCATCATATTGTGTTGTTGTGGTTCTGTGTTGTTGTTGTGTTGTTGTCCCCACCTTGTTCCTCTCCTTCAGCTTGGTGATCATCATATTGTGTTGTTGTGGTTGTGTGTTGTTGTTGTGTTGTTGTCCCCACCTCGTTCCTCTCCTTCAGCTTGGTGATCATCATATTGTGTTGTTGTGGTTGTGTGTTGTTGTTGTGTTGTTGTCCCCACCTCGTTCCTCTCCTTCAGCTTGGTGATCATCATATTGTGTTGTTGTGGTTGTGTGTGTTGTTGTTGTGTTGTTGTCCCACCTCGTTCCTCTCCTTCAGCTTGGTGATCATTGTTGTTGTTGTGTTGTTCTGTGTTTTGTGGTTTGTGTGTTGTTGTCCACTCGTTCCTCTCCTTCAGCTTGTGATCATCATATTGTGTTGTTGTGGTTGTGTGTGTGTTGTGTTGTTGTCCCCACCTCGTTCCTCTCCTTCAGCTTGGTGATCATCCTGCCATCATGGTCCAGTCGTTCACCGTGTTCACCAGGGGCCCTGGGTGGCGATGCCAATCCTATTATACTATTATATATACACACTTTATTTGTTATAACGTGGTACTACTACGACAGTTTATTTATACATGAGGACAGTTTGTTTCATGAAGCTTCCTGACAGGAAGGAGCTCTTTCTGCTTCACTACAATTAGATTGTGTGTGTGTGTGTGTGTGTGTGTGTGTGTGTGTGTGTGTGTGTGTGTACTTGTGTGGGTGTGAAACAGGATATAAAACTATTAGTCAATTAAAACTACAGGAAAGCTGAGTTAAGAAACACTTCTACTGAGTACCTCTGTACCTCTACAGTGAGGTACTAGTACCTCTACTGTCCTCTACAGTGTACTAGTACCTCTACTGTGGTAGAGTACCTCTACAGTGAGGTTACTAGTACCTCTACTGTTTGCCTCTACAGTGAGGCACTAGTGCCTCTGCTCCTCTACAGTGAGGTACTAGTACCTCTACTGTGTCTTGTTGTAGAGTACCTGCACCTCGTTCCTCTCCTTCAGCTTGGTGATCATCTACAGTGTTGTGTGTGCCTCTACTGTAGTGAAATTGTACTGGTTCCTCTTTGGTTGTGTTGTTTCTCCTTCAACAGTGATCATCATATTGTGTTGTTGTGGTTGTGTGTGTGTGTGTGTGTTGTTGTCCCCACCTCGTTCCTCTCCTTCAGCTTGGTGATCATCATATTGTGTTGTTGTGGTTGTGTGTGTTGTTGTTGTGTTGTTGTCCCCACCTCGTTCCTCTCCTTCAGCTTGGTGATCATCATATTGTGTTGTTGTGGTTGTGTGTGTTGTTGTTGTGTTGTTGTCCCCACCTCGTTCCTCTCCTTCAGCTTGGTGATCATCATATTGTGTTGTTGTGGTTGTGTGTGTTGTTGTTGTGTTGTTGTCCCCTCGTTCCTCTCCTTCAGCAGTGATCATCATATTGTTGTTGTGTGGTTGTGTGTGTGTTGTTGTTGTGTTGTTGTCCCCACCTCGTTCCTCTCCTTCAGCTTGGTGATCATCATATTGTGTTGTTGTGGTTGTGTGTGTTGTTGTTGTGTTGTTGTCCACCTCGTTCCTCTCCTTCAGCTTGGTGATCATCATATTGTGTTGTTGTGTGTGTGTTGTTGTTGTGTTGTTGTCCCCTCGTTTCCTCCTTCTGGTTGTGTGTGTTGTTGTTGTTCCTCTCAGCTTGGTGATCATCATATTGTGTTGTTGTGGTTGTGTGTGTTGTTGTTGTGTTGTTGTCCCCACCTCGTTCCTCTCCTTCAGCTTGGTGATCATCATATTGTGTTGTTGTGGTTCTGTGTTGTTGTTGTGTTGTTGTCCCCACCTCGTTCCTCTCCTTCAGCTTGGTGATCATCATATTGTGTTGTTGTGGTTGTGTGTGTTGTTGTTGTGTTGTTGTCCCCACCTCGTTCCTCTCCTTCAGCTTGGTGATCATCACCACAGCCGGCGTCTCCTCCTGCCACACCATGGTCCAGAAGTCGTTCACCGTGTTCACCAGGGGGCCCTGGGTGGCGATGAACGCCCTCTCGTTGCCAAGGTAACCCTGAGCCAATCACAGCGCAGCGTCAGAGTACACTATTATACTATGTGTATATATATACACACTTTATTTGTTTATAACGTGGTACTACTACGACAGTTAAGGAGTATTTATACATGAGGACAGTTTGAATTGTTTCATGAAGCTTCCTGACAGGAAGGAGCTCTTTTGTACTTCACTACAGTAGAGTGTGTGTGTGTGTGTGTGTGTGTGTGTGTGTGTGTGTGTGTGTGTGTGTGTACTTGTAGTGTTGTACTTTTAAACAGGATATAAAACTATTAGTCAATTAAAACTACAGGAAAAAGGAGTTATTAAAATATAGCTGAGTTAAAGAGAAACACTTCTACTGTAGTAGAGTACCTCTACAGTGAGGTACTAGTACCTCTACTGTCGTAGAGTACCTCTACAGTGAGGTACTAGTACCTCTACTGTAGTAGAGTACCTCTACAGTGAGGTACTAGTACCTCTACTGTAGTAGAGTACCTCTACAGTGAGGTACTAGTACCTCTACTGTCGTAGAGTACCTCTACAGTGAGGCACTAGTACCTCTACTGTCGTAGAGTACCTCTACAGTGAGGTACTAGTACCTCTACTGTAGTAGAGTACCTCTACAGTGAGGCACTAGTACCTCTACTGTCGTAGAGTACCTCTACAGTGAGGCACTAGTACCTCTACTGTCGTAGAGTACCTCTACAGTGAGGCACTAGTACCTCTACTGTCGTAGAGTACCTCTACAGTGAGGTACTAGTACCTCTACTATAGTAGAGTACCTCTACAGTGAGGTACTAGTACCTCTACTGTAGTAGAGTACCTCTACAGTGAGGCACTAGTACCTCTACTGTCGTAGAGTACCTCTACAGTGAGGTACTAGTACCTCTACTGTCGTAGAGTACCTCTACAGTGAGGTACTAGTACCTCTACTGTAGTAGAGTACCTCTACAGTGAGGTACTAGTACCTCTACTGTCGTAGAGTACCTCTACAGTGAGGCACTACTGTCGTGAAATACCTCTACAGTGAGGCACTAGTACCTCTACTGTCGTAGAGTACCTCTACAGTGAGGTACTAGTACCTCTACTGTAGTAGAGTACCTCTACAGTGAGGCACTAGTACCTCTACTGTCGTAGAGTACCTCTACAGTGAGGTACTAGTACCTCTACTGTAGTAGTACCTCTACAGTGAGGCACTAGTACCTCTACTGTCGTGAGTACCTCTGCAGTGAGGCACTAGTACCTCTACTGTCGAGTACCTCTACAGTGAGGTACTAGTACCTCTACTGTAGTGAAGTACCTCTACAGTGAGGTACTAGTACTCTACTGTAGTAGAGTACCCTCTGTGATGAGGCACTAGTACCTCTACTGTCGTAGAGTACCTCTACAGTGAGGTACTAGTACCTCTACTGTAGTAGAGTACCTCTACAGTGAGGCACTAGTACCTCTACTGTCGTAGAGTACCTCTACAGTGAGGTACTAGTACCTCTACTGTAGTGATGCCTCTACAGTGAGTGCTAGTGCCTCTACTGTCGAGAGTACCTCTACAGTGAGGTACCTCTGTAGTGAGTACCTCTACAGTGAGGCACTAGTACCTCTGTCAGTGAGTACCTCTACAGTGAGTGCTAGTACCTCTACTGTCGTAGAGTACCTCTACAGTGAGGTACTAGTACCTCTACTGTCGTAGAGTACCTCTACAGTGAGGTACTAGTACCTCTACTGTAGTAGAGTACCTCTACAGTGAGGTACTAGTACCTCTACTGTCGTAGAGTACCTCTACAGTGAGGTACTAGTACCTCTACTGTCGTAGAGTACCTCTACAGTGAGGTACTAGTACCTCTACTGTCGTAGAGTACTTGGTGGTCTGGATCCTTCTGGACTCACCCGGATGAAGTTGGCGTTGATGTAGCAGCTCAGAGGGTCGCTGGTCTTGGTCTTCAGGATCACTCTGGAATGGAGGTCTAGAGAGACGGGCAGGGGTCAGACCAGTATGGGGTCTGGATCCTCTTACAGACTGAGTCCAGTATGGGGTCTGGATCCTCTTACAGACTGAGTCCAGTATGGGGTCTGGACCCTCTTACAGACTGAGGTCAGTATGGGGTCTGGACCTCAGTGTTCTGGACCACTTACTGAGAATGGGGTCTGGATCCTCTTACAGACTGAGTCCAGTATGGGGTCTGGACCCTCTTACAGACTGAGTCCAGTATGGGGTCTGGACCCTCTTACAGACTGAGTCCAGTATGGGGTCTGGACCCTCTTATAGACTGAGTCCAGTATGGGGTCTGGACCCTCTTACAGACTGAGTCCAGTATGGGGTCTGGACCCTCTTACAGACTGAGTCCAGTATGGGGTCTGGACCCTCTTACAGACTGAGTCCAGTATGGGGTCTGGACCTCTTACAGACTGAGTCCAGTATGGGGTCTGGACCCTCTTATAGACTGAGTCCAGTATGGGGTCTGGACCCTCTTACAGACTGAGTCCAGTATGGGGTCTGGACCCTCTTACAGACTGAGTCCAGTATGGGGTCTGGACCCTCTTACAGACTGAGTCCAGTATGGGGTCTGTACCCTCTTACAGACTGAGTCCAGTATGGGGTCTGGACCCTCTTACAGACTGAGTCCAGTATGGGGTCTGGACCCTCTTACAGACTGAGTCCAGTATGGGGTCTGGACCCTCTTACAGACTGAGTCCAGTATGGGGTCTGGACCCTCTTACAGACTGAGTCCAGTATGGGGTCTGGATCCTCTTATAGACTGAGTCCAGTATGGGGTCTGGACCCTCTTACAGACTGAGTCCAGTATGGGGTCTGTACCCTCTTACAGACTGAGTCAGTATGGGGTCTGTACCTCTTCAGACTGAGTCCAGTGGGGGGTTCCACCCTCTTACAGACTGAGTCCAGTATGGGGTCTGGACCCTCTTACAGACTGAGTCCAGTATGGGGTCTGGACCCTCTTATAGACTGAGTCCAGTATGGGGTCTGGACCCTCTTACAGACTGAGTCCAGTATGGGGTCTGGACCCTCTTACAGACTGAGTCCAGTATGGGGTCTGGACCCTCTTACAGACTGAGTCCAGTATGGGGTCTGGACCCTCTTACAGACAGGAAGTGGATTGACAGCAGCTCTCGAGGAGCATTCCTGAGCCCTGATTGGTGGAAGGAAGGAAGGAAGTAACCCCTCCCCCCTGATAACCCCGCCCCCTCTCAGAAATATAAGTGCACAAACTAAAAACAATCACTGTGTGTGTGTGTGTGTGTGTGTGTGTGTGTGTGTGTGTGTGTGTGTGTGTGTGTGTGTGTGTTACATAATGTCTTAATCAGACTAAATGCTTGGCTGGCTGTGTGAGAACAAAGCATGAATTGTTGTTCGAGTGTGTGTGTGTGTGTGTGTGTGTGTGTGTGTGTGTGTGTGTGTGTGTGTGTGTGTGTGTGTGTGTGTGTGTGTGTGTGTGTGTGTGTGTGCGTGTGTGTGTGGGGACAGAGAGGACGGAGGTGCGATATGAGCTCGTCCTTGGGGTTGTTGACCTTTGACCTTCCCACATAATAAAACAACTTCCTGGTTTAACAGGAAATGAGAGTTGAAGACTGCTTTGGGACAGCTACCGTTTCCTAGCAACACAGATTATTTCACACACACACCACTCACTGGGCAGTATGGTCTTGTATCGGTTCTTGGTCCCGTGGTTTGGGATATCGAGCTCCTTGGGATCAATAAAATTCATTGGAATTTCCTGAGTTGGAAGAAGAGAAAGTGAGTCAGGACTTTGAGGTTTTAGCATCAGTTAAACTTTCACGAGACGAGTAACTTCTTCATATCAACTTGTTTCAACTCATATAGCGACTGGCTAGCTCGCTAGCGAGCATGCTACATCCACCATGACTTCGCTTGACTTCGCTCATTATAATTGCAGCCAGACTTTAACAATTTGTTGTCAATTAGCTTATGCTGTTTGGCTACGCTAATCAATAATTGCTAACGCTATGGTCTATAATAATGAATGCTAACCACAAATGCTACTTGCTAATCTCTTAATTGTTGTGGTTGGTTAAAAGCTACAAATAGTTTGTTGTGGTGACAAAAGCGTAAACTCGTATGGTCGGTGGGCGGGATTTTAACCTACGACCTTGAAGCTACGATGATTAAGCTACGTATGTGAAGCTAAGTATGTGAAGCTACGTATGTGAAGCTACATATGTGAAGCTAAGTATGTGAAGCTACGTATGTGAAGCTACATATGTGAAGCTAAGTATGTGAAGCTACGTATGTGAAGCTACGTATGTGAAGCTACGTTGGTGAAGCTACGTATGTGAAGCTACGTATGTGAAGCTACGTATGTGAAGCTACATTGGTGAAGCTACGTATGTGAAGCTACGTATGTGAAGCTACGTTGGTGAAGCTACGTATGTGAAGCTACGTATGTGAAGCTACGTATGTGAAGCTACATTGGTGAAGCTACATTGGTGAAGCTACGTATGTGAAGCTACGTATGTGAAGCTACATTGGTGAAGCTACGTATGTGAAGCTACGTATGTGAAGCTACGTATGTGAAGCTAAGTATGTGAAGCTACGTATGTGAAGCTACGTTGGTGAAGCTACGTATGTGAAGCTACGTTGGTGAAGCTAAGTATGTGAAGCTACGTATGTGAAGCTACATTGGTGAAGCTACGTATGTGAAGCTACGTATGTGAAGCTACGTTGGTGAAGCTACATATGTGAAGCTACGTATGTGAAGCTACGTTGGTGAAGCTACGTATGTGAAGCTACGTATGTGAAGCTACGTATGTGAAGCTACGTATGTGAAGCTACGTTGGTGAAGCTACGTTGGTGAAGCTACGTTTCTTACAGCGAACTCGGCGTGCAGCTTGTGTGCGTTGTTGACGACGTCGCGGAGCTGCCGCCGTGTCAGAGGCCGGCCGGCCGCCTGCAGGTACTCTCTGGCCGCCGCCTCTCTGGGCGTCGCCACGGCGACGTTGAGCGGCTCCACGGCGCCGAGAGCCGACATGTCCAACACCAGAGAGACGTTGGAGCCGCGTCTGGAGGAACGGGGAAGAAGATGAGTTCCTCCGACTTCCCGTTTCCCTTTTTATTTGTTTACGTTTAATTAAAAGTTTAAGTTAAACCGATTTTTTTATATTTACTAAATTAACATCATATACTAAATCAAAAGTGTCATATGCAGAGTTCAAGTTCATGAGATTAATTAAATTAAAGATTTTAAAGTTATCTCAAAACAATGAGATGTTGTCTCTTGGTCTGGCTACGTGTCGCCGGCTTCCTGTCCAGGATGCCGTTACTTCCTAATCGTCTGATTGCTGATTGGCCGCCGTCCAGAGTGGAGGACACACACACACACACACACACACACACACACACACACACACACACACACACACACACACACACACACACACACACACACACACACACACACACACACACACACACACACACACACACACACACACACACACACACACACACACACACATACACACACACACTTCCCTTCGCTCTAACGATGGAGCCGGAAAACTAAATGGACTCCGGGGCTCAGCGATGTTTCTTCTTCTTCTTCTTCTGTGACGTTGGAGCAGCGAAAGCACTTAACGCGTGTCACTGTGAGGTTTATCTGCCCGACGATCGGCCTCCGTTCACCGAGGGGTCAGGAACGACTTTCTCAGAGGGGTCAAAGGTCGCGGGGGACGTGTGAATGGAGGAAGAGCGCTAATTAAAGAAAGGCGGTAACAAACCGATAACAAAGGGAAAATATATATTATATAAACATATATATTAATATTACAATTGACTGATTTCTGAGTTTGTAAGGATTGAGTGTAATTTAGGACATTTACTAAATTATAATACTAAATAATACGTATAAATTATGTTTAAGTCAAAACCATCACGTTTACTGAATCTAAATTATTAAATAAACAAATGTATATAAATATACTATTTATGAGATAAACTCAAAACATCGAATGAATGCAAAACAATGAACATAAATAAATAAATACATAAATTTTATTTATGACTTTATTTATTCATGAAAGATATTTAAAGTAATTTGAATTATTATTGATTTTATTAATTAACTGGTTTCATTTTTAAAGGGTCTTTATTTTACAAAACCACTGAGACCACACACACACTCACACACTCACACACACACTCACACACCCTGGCAGAGGGGCGGGGCTAAAACACCTGCTTACTTCCTACCTCTCTTGCAGTCGGGCTGCAGGTTTCATCCTGAAGGGGGAGGGGCAGATCTTCAGCTCGCTATTGGCTGTCACGGCCAGAGGGGCGTGGTCCTGGCTGTTGAAAACGGGGGCGGAGCTAGGAGGAGAGTTCACGTGGGTTTCATTTCACAAACCCAAATGTGGAGAGCGTTGGGAGGCGCTCGCCGGCTGACTTACCTGGGCAGAGGGACCACTGGGAGAGGGGCGAGGCGGCGGCAAGCTATGATTGGCTGCTGCTGGCGAATGGGCGTGGCTACAGTTGGAGGGCGCTCAGCTTGGACCATGCTTCCTGAAACCTGGAGGAGGAGGAGGAGAGTTACTGCATGGATTATGGATTCTTGACTTCAGGCAGTAAATATGAGGTCCTTGGCCGACCTTGGTGCCCTTTAACCTCTGGGCCGAGTCCAAGTGGACTGTCGGGGTCAGGTGGAGGTCAGGGGGCGGAGCCTTCAGCTGTCTGTCAGACACCTGGACCTTCTCCTTGAGTCGGTACAACACCTGGAGAGAAGTCATTATCATTTTAATATGTGTCAATATTTGTATTAACTATTATTATTTATAATGACATTTATTTATTTCATTTAATTTTTTCCTCATTTAAAGGTTTTATATCGACCTGATTTCACAGATCAGCAGAGAATTAATTAATATTCATTTAGATCTATTAAATTGTAAATAGTTTATATATTTGTATTCAGGTCTTATATGATTTTAATATAATCATGTATAATGGTTTCACTGAGTAAGAGCGCCCTCCTGTGGATTAAATGCCCCACTGCAACCTAACGCCACATTATTATTACCTTCGCATTGAAAATGCCGGAAGGTTATGTTTTGATCGCTGTGTATTTATTTATTTATTACCTTCGCATTGAAAATGCCGGAAGGTTATGTTTTGATCGCCGTGTATTTATTTATTTATTTATTTGTATGCGTGTTATTCGCAAAACTCAAAAAGTATTGAACCGAATCGCATGCAATTTGGTGGGATGATTGTTTATTATCCGGGCACCAGTTGATTAGATTTTGGGATCGATCGGGTCAAAGGTCATGAACAGGTCAAAATCTTTCGCAGAACTCAAAAAGTATTGAACCGAATCGCATGAAATTTGGTGGGATGATTGTTTATTATCCGGGGACCAGTTGATTAGATTTTGGCATCGATCGGGTCAAAGGTCAAGGTCAAAGGTCATGAACAGGTCAAATCTTCTTGAATCACATGGAATTTGGTGGGATGATTGTTTATTATCCGGGGACCATTTAATTAGATTTTGGGATCAATCGGATCAAAGGTCAAGGTCATGGAAACGTCAAAATCTTTTTTTTACCATAGCACGATACATTTTTGTCCAATTGGCATGCAACTAATGCCAAAATGTTCATAATTCAATGCCCAATCTTGTGATATGCGAAGGTATGCGCTCTACCGAGTGCCCGTTCTAGTTTATTTATTTGTATGCGTGTTATTCGCAGAACTCAAAAAGTATTGAACCGAATCGCATGAAATTTGGTGGGATGATTGGTTATTATCCGGGGACCAGTTGATTAGATTTTGGGATCGATCGGGTCAAAGGTCAAGGTCAAAGGTCATGAACAGGTCAAAATCTTCTTGAATCGCATGACATTTGGTGGGATGATTGGTTATTATCCGGGAACCATTTGATAGATTTTGGGATCAATCGGGTCAAAGGTCAAGGTCATGGAAAGGTCAAAATCTTTTTTTACCATAGCACGATACATTTTTGTCCAATTGGCAACTAATGCCAAAATGTTCATAATTCAATGCCCAAGCTTGTGATATGCGAGTGCCCATTCTAGTTATTAATGTATTGAAATGTCTTTACGTGTGTGTATGCGTGTGTGTGTGTGTGTGTGTGTGTGTTTACCATCAAGCAGGTGATGATGATGATGATGAAGATGGTGACGAAGAGGAGGCCTGTGTAGAAACCTTCTCCGCCCCACACGTGGTCTCTGTGCTCGCCCTGCAGGACGTTCTCCTACAGGCGAGGAAGATTTTCAAAATAAAACAATGTTGGGTCGTTCCGACTGGATCGCGACCATTTCGGGCAGGTGTACCGGAACTATATTTATTTATTTATATATATATATATATATTGTACATATATATTATTTTGTTTAATGTATTTATTAACATAATCCATGACTCTGCCCTCCTCTTCCTGATTGATGGCACTTTAAGAGTTCATTAAACTCTGATCTCTCCTCTAATAACACCGATCCGTCTCCACAGGGACTAACGAGGCCGCTTAACGAGCTGCCGTTACCAAGGAGACCGAACACACACCTCTGTGGAGACCTCGGTGATGCCGAAGTGCCCCAGGTGGCGGTGGAGGACCCGGACGTTCAGGGATTGGATGACCTCCTCGGCGGGGCGGGGCTCTGAGACCCCCGGCCTATCAGAGGACACGAAGAGCTCGATGCCATTCTTCTTCTCCTGCAAGAGAGCCGTCAATCAATCAACCAATCAATCAATCAGGCTACCAATGGAATGTGGTTGTTTGTGTTGTCTCACGTTCAGCCGGTTGATGTGCACGTGTCCCGTAGGAACGCCGAGCGCCGCCGCCACGCCTTCCCGAAACCACCGAAGAAGACTGACGTTCAGCCTCCTCACATCCACAGCCAGATACTGAGAGAGATCAATAATAAACTTAACACATGAAGCAGAGACTTCTATACAACCAGAGGAGTCGCCCCCTGGTGGTCAGGAGAGAGAATGCAGCTTTGATCGGTGGCAAAAAAAACGAGATCTTGCCTTTTTTGTTTCGTCCTGAGAACAAAAAACACAGAATTCTGGGAAAAATAAAAGGAATGGAAGCGACTCTACTGGTATTGATCATCTCTGCAGCTTTGTCTGTCTATGTGTGTGTGTGTGTGTGTGTGTGTGTGTGTGTGTGTGTGTGTGTGTGTGTGTGTGTGTGTGTGTGTGGGCGGTTGTTTGCTAATGGCTAAAACAACATGTTCTCTGGCCAGTTAATTCAATTTCAGGAACAATAACCCTCACCCCACATACACACACACACATACACACACACACACACACACACACACAGACAGACAATCAGTCTCAAACAACCAATAAAACACGGCAGAACCAAAAAACTAATAACTAATAACCTGCAAATGTTTCACTCAATTGTTCAATAAATGTCTTTTGTTGTCAGATAAACATCAAATAATCTAAAAATATTAAATTTACTTTTACAAAACACCAACAATTAAACGATTTATTTGTTATAAAAAATTACTTCAGATTATTTTCTGCCCATTTTTTATGAATAACACTGAGCAATAACAGAGTAAAATCCCTAAAAGCAGCGAAAAGACATTTAAACCAAAAACACGTCAACAACAACAACCTTACCAAGGGACCATGTCAACATTGTTGCTCTCACTGAGCTGACAACAGGTTCCTGCCGCCTGCTCCACTTCCTGATCTAATCAATCCCTGCTCTGTGATTGGCTTAGAGGGCGACGGAGCGCAACGGCACACCTGATTGGCTGTCACCCAGGTAATGCCATTATCCCACTGCGCTTCCTGTCGGGATCAGGTGCTATTTCTGTCCACACACACACACACACACACACACACACACACACAAGTGTGATTTCATATCACACTTGTCTCTTCTTTCTGATTGGTTCCCCCCTCTCCCCCAGGGCTATCAGCTAATTAGTGTGTGTGTGTGTGTGTGTGTGTGTGTGTGTGTGCGTGCGTGCGTGCGTGCGTGCGTGTGTGTGTGTGTCACTCTGAAGGTCGCTGCTGTTTATCTCAAGAGTTACGCAACCGCCCACTGTGAAGGTAAGTGGGTCTCACACACACACACACACATGGTTGGTGTCTCCATGGCAACAGAGCATCCCCCCTCCAGCACCAGGGCGTCTGCAGCTCCTCATCCATCACTTACTGGTCTGACCTCTGACCCTTGATTAATTAATCAATTAGAGATCAACGTCTTAGTCTCCTCCCCCCCCCCCCTCCCACACACACACACTGCATGATTGACAGGTGATCTCCGACACATGTCTGGTAACCAATCAGAGAGCAGCTCCCTCACCACAGTCAGCAGGTGGCGTGCCGACACCGCGGCGTGAGGAGGGCGGGGCTCCGAGAGGGCGGCGGGCACCACTTTGGCGAAGCCGGCGGGACGCTGATGAAGATGATGATGAAGATGGTAGAGGTGATGATGGTGGAGGTGATGATGGTGGAGGTGATGATGGTGGAGGTGATGATGGTGGAGGTGGTGTCTCAGGTCAGGAGGAGGAGGAGGCCGACGAGACGGGAAGAGACGAAGCTCATGGTCAACAGACGACGATCCTGAGAGGAGAAGAAGAAGAAGAAGAAGATCAGGAGCTGGACCTGAGCCCAGGAGACTGGTCTACAGTCTACACACACAGGGACACAGGGACACACACAGGGACACAGGGACACACACACACACTGTAACACAGGGACACACACAGGGACACAGGGACACACACACACACTGTAACACAGGGACACACACAGGGACACACACAGGGACACAGGGACACACACACACACTGTAACACAGGGACACACACAGGGACACAGGGACACACACAGGGACACAGGGACACACACACACACTGTAACACAGGGACACACACAGGGACACACACACCGTAACACAGGGACACACACAGGGACACAGGGACACACACACACACACCGTAACACAGGGACACACACAGGGACACAGGGACACACACACACCGTAACACAGGGACACACACAGGGACACACACACACACACAGGGACACACACAGGGACACACACGGACACACAGGGACACACACAGTACACAGGGACACACACAGGGACACAGGGACACACACACACCGTAACACAGGGACACACACACACTAACACAGGGACACACACACACAGGGACACACAGGGACACACAGGGACACACAGGGACACACACACACTGTAACACAGGGACACACACAGGGACACAGGGACACACAGGGACACAGGGACACACACACACCGTAACACAGGGACACACACACACCGTAACACAGGGACACACACAGGGACACACACACACACCGTAACACAGGGACACACACACCGTAACACAGGGACACACACACACCGTAACACAGGGACACACACACCGTAACACAGGGACACACACACCGTAACACAGGGACACACACACACCGTAACACAGGGACACACACAGTAACACAGGGACACACACACACACCGTAACACAGGGACACACACACAGGGACACAGGGACACACACACCGTAACACAGGGACACACACACACCGTAACACAGGGACACACACACACCGTAACACAGGGACACACACACCGTAACACAGGGACACACACACACCGTAACACAGGGACACACACACACCGTAACACAGGGACACACACACACCGTAACACAGGGACACACACACACCGTAACACAGGGACACACACACACCGTAACACAGGGACACACACACAGGGACACAGGGACACACACACACCGTAACACACGGTTTATATCATCCATATGAATAATAATGTTTGTGCTCCGCGGCCTGTTGTCGGGAGGGCGCTACACGTGCACGTCTTACCTGTGACCAGCGGCCGCGTGCACGTGAGACACCAGAAGAGAAACATGGTGAGGCGCGCTCCTCTTCCTCTCCTGCAGCTCATCCTTCCTTCCTTCCTTCCTTGCTTCCTTCCCTACGCAGCTCCGGCTCCGTATATTCGCGGCCGTCGGGGCTCCAGAGTTCCGCAGCACCGGCGACGCTTCTTCCCCGGCCTGCGGTGCCCGGTCGCGGCCTGGAGAGGAGGAGGGACCGCGGCTGAAGCTCCGCGACCAGCAGATGGAGGGGGGCGGGGCGGAGGAGGGGGCGGGGCTTCAGCAGGATGGAGAGGTCAGGTGCACGAGAGGAAGAGAGAGAGAGAGAGAGAGAGAGAGATAAGGGAGAGGATTATGCGATATTAAAAATAATGTAAGCATGTTTTTGACCTTTTTTATCGTTTTTTGTTTTTGAGAAATACATTTATATAAAAGTGAGAAAATATTTTATTGTGAGTTTTTGCTGTTATAGATATTAAGATGTGGTTATTACACAGGAAATAGAGAGAATAAACTTTAAGTATTTAGATGCTTCCTAGAGTGAAGCCTGTCTCCTCCCAGTCTCCTGAAGGAGCTTCCTAAACCTTCATCAGAGGGTGTGAGCGCCCTCTGCCGGTGACAGACCCGAGGTGCATGCTGGTGAACATGTATGTTTAGTTTACATTTTCCTCCATGTTATGATTATTAATGAAATATAAATGAGATTCTGAAACGTACATAACGTACATAAATATTACCAGAAGTATGAAAAGTAAAAGTAATTGTGTTTTTGTATGTTTTATGTCATTCTCTGCAGCTTTTATACTTGTAGTTAGTCAGATGTTTTCCTATTTACTGAATTATTTGATAACTTTAGTTACTTTACAGATTGAGATTATGAAAATAAAAAGAACGACGTCATACATGATGATGTAATCGTACATACAACTACCAGCAGTATATAAAGTACATGACAAGTTTAAAGCATCAATAATATAATATTATTCTGCTAAATGAGTATTTTTACAGGAATGCAGTATTTATACTATATATACCTCTTACCAGCATATCTGTGTACTTTGAGAAGTTTTGATTTCAGACCGAAACAAAACTCTCAAACTATGTATTTAATCTTTCTATCAAATAAATAAACATTTGATGGTTTAACATCTTAAATGTTACCAGCTGCTTCTTTTTTAAATCTGCTGTTACGTCATAGTGAATGAACTAAAATCACGTAGCACTAGTTTTATTCACATTAAACTGTATTTTAATACGTGTTCATTGTAACGTATTGTTCCTACAACAAGCTTTAAAACACTATATTTAATAAATAAACAGTCAGAACAAACCTTCACATATTTAACTGAAGACAAAACATCTGATTGTGATTCTTTCTTTCACTCTTTTGTTGTTCAGGAATTCACAGAAAGTCAAAGTCACTTCCGGGAATCACGAAGCTCCTCCCACACGGAGAGGGGATTTTCCATTCGCCTTCCCGGAATGAACTCCTCCGTCTCCCTCTCCCCCTCCCTCTCTCTCTCCCTCTCTCTCTCCCTCTCTCTCCCTCTCTCTCCCTCTCTCTCTCCCCCCCCCTCTCTCCCTCTCCTCCCCCCCTCTCTCTCTCCCCCCTTTCTCTCTCTCCCTCTCTCTCTCTACCTCCCTCCCTCTCTCCCTCTCCCCCTCTCTCTCCCCCCCCCTCTCTCTCCCTCTCCCTCCCCCCGCCTCCTCTGTACCGGAAGCCCCGCCCCCTCTTCTCGTCTCTCGCTTCCCCTCAAACCGTCGCCTCTCGTCATTCCCTCGCTGCTCTTCGCTGTGAACGGAGCTTCTTCTCCCTCGACGCCATCTTCGTGCCTCGGCGGTTCCTCCGTGTTTCGTCACCATGGCTCGGGTCAACGCGTGCCTCAAGCTCATCTTCACCATCTTCAACATCTTCTTCGCGGTGAGTTGGCGTTTAAAGATGGCCGCACGGCCGTTAGTCGCCGTTCGGTGACTGCAGTACCCGGATGTAGTGAGGAATTTAAACTGCGCAGTTGATTGAACTAACCGATTATTTTATTTATTTAAATAATGTTTTTGAACGTTTTATTGTTCAAGACCAACATATCGTTTCCCCTCTGACTTTAAAACTTTATTTACTTTATTAAATAACGTACTTCAAACACTTTATTCACTTTTTGTTTTTCCTTGAAGTGATCCATTAGTATCGGGTAAATAACTTTAATTAGTCGTAATTAAAGTGATTAAGTGTTTAATAATTAACTGAGCTCAGAAAAGTGAAACTAGCAGATTGAAAGGTTTTAAAAGTTTCTTCATTATCAAAAACAGATGTTTTCTATTTATAGGTTGTTGGGTTTATTTATTAAATCTAATTAGAGTCCCAATAAAGTCTTAATTTATTTAACACACTATGACGTAATAGCAGGTTTAAGAAGATTATAAAAAGCAGCAGCTGTTAACATTTAAGTTGTAAACCATCAAATGTGTATTTATCTTTTATATAACAGATCAAAGACGTAGTTTGAGAGTTTCTGTTTTATTGTTTTTTTCCAGTCCGTCTGAAGGAGAGAAAAAACAACAATTATGTTTAATAGTTCGCAGCTGTAGAAACTTTTTTATTTTTCACAATAAAAGCCTCTGGGTTTTGTTTCCGGTTCTCCATGAGAACAAAGTTCAGAAGCTCATTGATCATCAGGTTTATCAGTAAAGACCATAAGCAGCTGTACACCTGTGTTACACCTTCAGGAACGATTCGTCTCATAACTGATTCATCTGTCATTGATTTGAGTCTCAATTTTCAGATTTTACCTTTTTTTTAAAATATACATTTCTTGATTAATTCGTTTTTTCAAAGTATTGAAATGTCTTGTTTTGTCTTAATTATTGTATTTAATGTTTATATATATATTTATATATATATATATATATATATATATAGCACATACTATATAATTTAATATATAGATGTATATATTCTACATATTAAATATATATATTTAATATATAGAATATACTATATATATTCAATATAGAATATACTATATATATTCAATATATATAATTTAAACATTTTGCATAAACTAATCTAACATCAACAAAAGTAATTAGTTTTAGAATATTTTTTTCTGTTTTTTTAAGCATAAAGAAATAAAATGATGAATTAATGTAATGTAGTTGTGAAGCTTGTTGTGTGTTTACTTTAATGTTGTTGTTGTTGCTTCAGATCGTCGGCGGCGTCGTCATCGCGCTCGCTCTGCTGTCGCAGGTCATCACGAACGTTCAGGGAGGCGATGCCGTAAGAACACACCGCATACAGGAAGTCATAATAACAACAGACAAACTCGTATGAACCCCTGCGCCTCCTTTCAGCTGGAGGGTCGCACCGTCGGCCTCATCGTGCTCTACACCGTGGGCGCCATCACCATGGTGATCGCCATCCTGGGAGCCTACGGCGCCCACCGGGAGAACCGGGCCTGTCTCATCGTGGTGGGTACCGAGGCCACCGGATCAATTTCAAAATAAAGTTCCAGAATCATGACTTCAAAGTTCTTCCTGCTGCGGGGCGGCACTTCCTGTCCCTCCAGGGTTTCGGTCGCCGTTTTTGTGATGTCACTTCCTGTTTCTCTCTCTAGTTCCTGGTGTGTATGGTCATCGGAAGTCTGATGACGCTCCGAGCTGCAGTCCCCGCCCTCTCCACCCGCCCCGAGGTAACCCCCCCCTGACTATAGCCCCCCCTCTCTTTGACCTCCGGCTCATCCGTTTGTCATGTGACGTTATTCCTCCTGCAGCTGGAGAGCTTGTTGGAGGCCAAGTTCCGTGAGTTTCTGCCTCTCGACAAAGCTTCAAGTGATGTGAAGAACATGGCCGACAGCCTGCAGAGTCAGGTAACGCACACACACACACACACACACACACTGGAATGAGTATCTGAAACCAGTTTGACTGCTTTGTTCTGGATGTCGTCGTGAGAACAGCTGACTGTATGGAATTACACTTTTTATTTTTTTTTAAGTACATTCTTCCGCAGTCAGTTGTTTTCGCTCTCGGAGCCGCCTGATTGGCTGGCGGGTGCGTAATCGGCCAGAGATGCAAATCTCTTGGCGGACAAAGTGGAATTTATTATTCCTCTGCCACGCAAAACAAACCGTTACTTCCTGTTTAGAAGAAGAAGAAGAATCCGTTTGGTGTGTCCCTCTTATATATATATATATTAGGGCTGGGCACGTTAACACGTTAATCTTGCGTTAACGCATCACTTAATTAACGCCGACAATTATTTTATCGCGGGTTAACGCAGGTTTTATTATTTATTTTATTATTGTAAAAGTGTGTTGCTCACAGGCTTTTATTTTGTAAAAGTCTGCTACTGATTGCTGCGGAACCGGAAAATAAAGTCATTCGCGGTTTAACAAACATGGAGAATCTCAACAAATGACGGCAGGTATGAGACGCCCTCGAGACACACGTCACACGGAGAATACACGAGCTGGATGAAAGGAGAGGACTGCAAAGCGACAGCTTCACAACGTGCACCCTGTTGCTCTCATGGGGACGACTGGACATCGGGGGACCAGACGTCCTCTTTCCCCGGACACGTCCTGCTTCTGAGACCTAAAGAATGCGTCCGGCAGGGATTCCAAAAACGTCGGGATTTTGCTTCGTCGGAAATTTGTGTTTCTCTGGGTTTTCATAAACTAGTATTTACCCCTTACAAGTTTTGGAAATGGTATCTCCCTTACGTTCCACCTTCTTGCGTGAGCTGACAGTATAGAGAGCAGTCATTGGTCGACCGATCTCAGGGTTGCCAGATACACAATAATTATCCTCCAAATACAACCATGTTGAGCCTTTGGTACGATACTTCACCGTCTCCAACCTGGCAACACGGAGCACCTCGCCGCCTCCACTAGTTCATTGTTGTTTGTGTGATAAACTCCTCCCAGCGCCGCCGCTCCCATAGCGCACTACGCGCTGTGGGAGGGCACCACGTCCTGAGGGGCTCCACAAAATAGGCAACTAAAAAATCCTGTTATAATAATTATAATGCCGATATTATTTCAGTCAAGAAATATTAGGCACCTTTTAGGCATGTATATCACAAAACAGGCAGAACAAGAGAGATGTTTAATCTCAGCCACCCCCCAACAACTGCCTTTGATCATGTCCCTGCTTCACAGCCTCCAGCGTTCTGTCACAGTGTCTCTGCATAACAGTGCATTTGACAATGTCCTGACAGATTTTATGGCACTTTAGTTCATATGGCAGAACATTTAAAATAAGTGTCAAGTTCTAGGAATTGACAAACTGCACTGAAAGTGTTTTCTGGTGTCTCTAACAGGGACAACACATGTTATGGCACTTTCATTCATATGGCAGAACATTTAAATAGAAGTGCGCTATACACTACTTTTGAATTAATTATGGATTTTGCGAATACAAATGCGATTAATCAGGGAAATCATGCGATTAATCGCGATTAAAAAATGTAATCGTTGCCCAGCCCTAATATATATATATATACAAGAACTGATGTGAAACTTCTTTTATATTAAACGGTGGACTGAGAGTTTCTCCATAGACTCTCTGAACAAACACAGGAAACCAGAAATGAAGCGTTTCCTGTCTAAACAATGAGACGCCGTCTCTTTAAAAACAGGCCTGACATTTCTTCTTCTGTGGTTGCAGCTGCACTGCTGCGGTCTGTTCAGCTACATGGACTGGGAGGACAACATCCCCGACACGTGTCTGTGCGACCAGGGGGAGGAGATGGAGGGGATGTGTCAGTCCGTCAGCTACCAGGTGACGAACAAACAAACAAACAAACGCTTCATCCACCGTAGGCTCGTCTAAAGGCGGCGTACTAACGCCTTTCTTCTTCTGTGGTTTCCCTTCAGGCCATCCTGATGCCGAGGAAGTCCGTCTACATCAAGGTGAGTGGAGCCATCAGCTGAACTTGATGATGATAATAATATTCAGCTCAAGTAAACAAGTAAACAACGTGACCTCGTCTCCAGACCTGCTTCCCCGTCATCCTGCACTACGTCCTGCTGTTGTCCAACGTCATGATCGGAGTCACCTTCACGCTCGCCGTCCTGGCGGTGAGAACAGCTCTTTGTCTTCATATTTAAATTAAAATATATATCTATTAAGTTTTTTTAATTATAAATAGATATATTTATATGAATTTTAATTTTTAATTACAAATGTTTTACATTTAAAAAGTTGTATATAAAAATGTAATGTATGAAAGTATTTTTTTTAGGATATATTAAGTTTTTTTCATTATAAATAAATATAGATTTTTTTAATTTATCATATATATATTGAATTCAATGTATTCTTAATAATCCTGTTGGTCCTCCAGCTGCTCGGCCTGGCTCTGTCCTCCGCCATCATCCACCAGATGCGGAGCCACAACCGGGCCACCATCCTGATGACGGTGCCGGCCATCTTCACCACGCCTCCTCCCAAATACCAGGAGCTGCACAACCCCCCCGGCTACTAGAGAGGGGGGGCACTTCCTGTTAGGAGGGGCTGCTTCCTGTTAGGGGGGAACGATTACGCCTCGGTTCCACCTTGAATTAGACTAGAGAGCATCTGATTGGTCGGTGTGTAGTGGGGGGCGGGGCTTATTGGTCGCTTGTGTATTGTACAATTGGAGGATCGAATTTGATTTAATTCTTTTCTCCTTTTTTTTGTTTCTTACAATATTTGGTAATATTCAAACTTTCCTTTTCAGATGTTTTTCAATAATAAAAGATCCCAAATGTTTGATGTCGGATTAAAGAACATAAAACGAAGTGTGAATTAAAATGTTTTTCTTTTTTAGATCCTCCTCTCTGCTTTTTCTTTGACATTTAGTTTCCTGAAGAACGAAATGCAAAAACTATTTTTAAATAACGTGTTTAAAACCTGCTGAAGTGAACCAGCATAACTTTATGTTCTGTCGCTTTGAGGTGTTTTCTTCCTGTTAAACATTTATTATAACGCCAAGAAATCTCCAGAACAATGAAAATATGAGACTGAGGCTTTTATTTTTAAATCTGATCTTCATAGGAAAGTTAAAACGTGAGGATCATATATATTTTGTATCTATTTAATAAACATTCATAAATCCTTTATCTTATAAGATAAAAAATTAAACTCCAGAAAAGGCAAAAAATAATTTTACCTTTTATTAGATTTTCTGCCTGAATTAAGAAATAAACTATTTAACAAAAGGGCTGTCATTTCTTCAGGTGTTCGGCCAGCAGCGCGCTCTGGTGGACAAACTGCGTCACGACAGTTTCTAACAAACATTTAAAAGTAAATCCACGATGACGTCATTTCCCAAATCGATATAATTGATCGGGTTGTTTTTTTTACAAAAACACTTGACTCCAGTTTTAAAAAATAATTATATTTACAAAGTTGTTTCATTTTCCTTTAAAGAAACTTTGTTGTTTTTCCGGAACAGGAAGTTGTAATTCTGTGTGCAGCGATTATTTCCCCAAAAAGGGAGATGAAAGTACAAGTACACAGAGTACACAGAAAATACTTTAATTTAATTTATATAATCTTCTGCTCAGGTTTTTATTCACCATTTTAAAAGAAAAACGGAAATCAAACATGCACGAAGAGGAAGATGAGGATGAAAAGGAGCTGGAAGATGAAGAGGAGGAAGATGAGGATGAAGGAGCTGAACTTTGAGCAGCACAATATTGAGGAAGCGATTATTATATTTAAAGATTAATTAATTTGATCAAGAATTAATGGACAATAATTTGAACTGATGTTTTTCTAAGCTCATTTTATTTATTTTTATGTTTTACAAAGTTCTGAATAAAATATTTTGGGTTTGGAGGGAAAAAAATGCAAAAGTAATTTTACAATTAACAAACCATTAAAGTAAATGCTGCTGCAGTCCATATTTATTTATAAATATCATTAATAATAAATAAAAAAATCAGCATGTAGTTTCATTCAGATCAACTGAAAAAGGCAAAGAAATTAATGATTGATATTCATGATTAATATGAATTAGTATTAATCAGAATATTAATCGGCCGATCAGATGAATCATTGATCTGATTTAATATTTACAGTTTCTATTTTACATATTTGTAAACTGACATTTTGAGTTTAAAGATCTTTATTTACAAAATGCAGTTTACAAAAGATAAACTTGTATTTAGTTAAATTAGTTACAATTGAATAAATCGCCTATTAATTAATGAAACATATTTAATTCGTCTGAGATCATAATTATTCTTCATTAAATCTTCTTTTGTGACAAACGTGATGATTTAAGATTAAAAATGACGACGTTGTGGAATTAAAGAAAAACCTGAAACCAAAAACATTTAAACCTTTAGTCACATGATGCTTTAATGTCTCGTAACCGTTGACGATCCTCAATAGTTATTGATCTTCATCTGGACGATAAATATTCATTCTGTGTAAAAAAATAAAAATGAACTTAAATGGTTAAATCTGTTAAAACTTTAAAAGGGACAGAAGAGTATTTGAATGAAGTATTAGTACACCAGTACTCCGGTGTACCACCAGAGTAAACAATATTCTAAACTAGAAAGAGCATTTCCTTCTGAAAATGCGTTGGAATGCTAACATTTTAAAGCTTGAAGCTGAAAAATAAAAACAAAATTGCTGAAAGTTTGAAAATAGCTGAAATATGAAATGAAAAACTGAAAATGTCTGAAAAAAGCTGAAATATTAAATGAATAACTGAAAATATCTGGAAATAGCTGAAATATGAAATGAATAACTGAAAATATCTGTAAATAGCTGAAATATGAAATGAATAAGTGAAAATGTCTGGAAATAGCTGAAATATGAAATGAATAAGTGAAAATGTCTGGAAATAGCTGAAATATGAAATGAATAAGTGAAAATGTCTGGAAATAGCTGAAATATGAAATGAATAAGTGAAAATATCTGGAAATAGCTGAAATATGAAATGAATAACTGAAAATACCTGAAAATAGCTGGAATATGATATGAATAACTGAAAATATCTGGAAATAGCTGAAATATGAAATGAATAAGTGAAAATGTCTGGAAATAGCTGAAATATTAAATGAATAAGTGAAAATACCTGGAAATAGCTGGAATATGAAATGAATAACTGAAAATTTCTGGAAATAGCTGAAATATGAAATGAATAAGTGAAAATATCTGGAAATAGCTGAAATATGAAATGAATAAGTGAAAATATCTGGAAATAGCTGAAATATGAAATGAATAACTGAAAATATCTGTAAATAGCTGAAATATGAAATGAATAAGTGAAAATGTCTGGAAATAGCTGAAATATGAAATGAATAAGTGAAAATGTCTGGAAATAGCTGAAATATGAAATGAATAAGTGAAAATGTCTGGAAATAGCTGAAATATGAAATGAATAAGTGAAAATATCTGGAAATAGCTGAAATATGAAATGAATAACTGAAAATACCTGAAAATAGCTGGAATATGAAATGAATAACTGAAAATATCTGGAAATAGCTGAAATATGAAATGAATAAGTGAAAATGTCTGGAAATAGCTGAAATATTAAATGAATAAGTGAAAATACCTGGAAATAGCTGGAATATGAAATGAATAACTGAAAATTTCTGGAAATAGCTGAAATATGAAATGAATAAGTGAAAATATCTGGAAATAGCTGAAATATGAAATGAATAAGTGAAAATATCTGGAAATATGAAATGAAGTGAAAATATCTGGAAATAGCTGAAATATTAAATGAACTGAAAATATCTGGAAATAGCTGAAATATGAAATGAACAACTGAAAATAGCTGAAATATGAAATGAATAACTGAAAATATCTGGAAATAGCTGAAATATGAAATGACCTGAAAATACCTGGAAATAGCTGAAATATTAAATGAATAACTGAAAATATCTGAATTTAGCTGAAATTTAAAAAATGTTAAAGCTGAACATAGCTTAAAATAGCTGCCAACAGATAATAGGCTGTATGATAAACAAGAGTGTGTGTGAGATCCGCCACTGATTAGCCTAACATGAAACACCTGTGTGAGTGAGACAGCACAGAATCTGATGAAATCAACCCGTTAAACCCTTCGGATTTGACAGAGAACTATAACTCTGATCCTAAAGACGTCTACATTAGGAGATGCTCAAGGCTTTTGTGAATGTTTACATGTCCTTAAATATTTTTTAGGTTAAGAAATGAGAGTTTAATCGCAGTTCAGAAAATGTTCCTGTTTGCTTCAAAAAAGTTGAAAGGTGCTCAGAATTACAATGGAGATGACTGAGGAGAAAGGTGGACTTCCTCCCTCTTGTGTTGCCTTAGGGTCATTTTGACCCGAATCAATATTACACCCTCCCCCCGCCTTAGGATTAATTTGACCCCATTCAATGTTTAATGTCGGTGTTCTTTCGGTAGTCAACAAACAAACATAAAGTGCCTCACACTTAAACTTGGAAAACAATATTAATTCTAATAATTTTCTGGAGGTTTTAATTGCTGGCGTCAAATTGAACCCAAAGGGTAAAATATGTTAGTAAATATAAAGGTAACAGGAGGGTGAAACATTGAATCGGGTCATATTGACCCAAAGGCGGGGGGAGGGTGTAATATTGATTCGGGTCAAAATGACCCTACGGCAACACAAGGGTTAAGGCTTCTCTAGAAAAATCTGGGAAACTGTTGGATTCCATAGTCACATGTCTACAACAAGCACAAGATTCCCTACTACTTTATCAAAAAAGTATGCCTAAAGAGTAATAATTGTGGCCGTAGTGACGATTTACAAAAATAATTTCCGCTTGATCCTGACGCAGCTGTCCCCTCTAGCGATGACGTCACAGCTCTAGACTTCCCCCCATACACACACATTGAGAACTCCAAGAGGAGCGGAAAAACACAAAAAACTAAAATATTAACAATTAAATAACTATAAGAGCTATCAAAAGAAGATGAATTATAAAGTTATAGCTAACACTTCCGTCAACATTCTGAAGGTGTAATTGTTTCTTTTGCTGAATGTATGCTGATATTGTAAGCTTTTAAAGTTGAACAAGTTGAAGCGGATTTGAAGATTTCCCCCATTGGATCCCATTCATTATTTATTCCATAAAAAAATTAATAATTTGAGAATTTGAAAAGATAAAAAATATTTGAAAATATACAATAAAAGCTGAAGGCTATCTGAACATAAGAAAAATTAAATAGCTTAATTTCCTGAAAATATGAAGACACTGTAAGCTTTTTAAAGTTGAAGATTTTCTCCATAGGAACTGATGAATTAAAAATAGCATAAAAGTATTTAAATATAAAAACATTTGAAACATTAGAAATATGAAAAGTAGTTCCCATCTAATCCTGAAGAAGCTGACTTTTTTCATATTTGAATTGTTTAAATAGCTGAATATATGAAGGAGATGAAAAGGGACAAAAAAGGTACGGAAGAAATAGAAAAATAATAATAATAGAAAGAAGTTTAATAAAGAAGACGAGAACAAGAGTTGGACTGCTGAAGCATTCCAACTAATTAAGCCGTGAAGTACGTCTAAACGTCGCTACTGTCCCTTTAAGAACTTTTAAACCTGAAAACCATCCTTTCATGTTTTGTCCAGCAGGCGGCGCCGTTTCACATCCTCCCGGTTTAATATCAGGAAACATGTTAATATTTATAGATAGATATGATGAATGGAGGTTTATACAGTGTGTGTTTGTATTTTTTACCCCACCCAAAAAAAAAAGACAACAAATTAATCATAATAATAAATCTTTTATCTCCTTAAAGTTACTTCAGCTCTTTTATTCGTATTAAAAACACACAAACAGCTTCAGTGCTTCCGTTGAGTCACTGGTGGACGTTATTGGTTTTAGTTCTGAAAATGTTGAAATCGCTCAATTTGATCATGAGATGCTTTTATTTTGAAGGGAACAGTGATTAAACCATTTTAAATATTATTTCCCAGCAAAAAACAGTTGGGATTATTTTAATATATTTTTTAGAATTTTAAAGAGACTGTGTGTGAATATTATGTCTGTGTCCGTGTGTGTGTGTCTATGTGCGTGTGTGCGTGTCCGTGTGTGCGTGTTTGTGTGTGTATGTGTGCGTGCCCGTGTGTGTGTGGGCGTGTTTGTGTGTCCATGTGCGTGTGTGTGTATGCGTGAGTGTGTGTGTGAGCGTGTTCGTGTGTGTGCGTGAGCGTGTTCGTGTGTGTGTGTGTGCGTGAGCGTGTTCGTGTGTGTGTGTGTGCGTGATCGTGTGTGTGTGTGTGCGTGAGCGTGTTTGTGTGTGTGTGTGTGCGTGATCGTGTGTGTGTGTGTGCATGAGCGTGTTTGTGTGCGTGTTCGTGTGTGTGCGTGATCGTGTGTGTGTGTGTGCATGAGCGTGTTTGTGTGCGTGTTCGTGTGTGTGCGTGAGCGTGTGTGTGCGTGTGCATGAGCGTGTTTGTGTGCGTGTTCGTGTGTGTGCGTGAGCGTGTTTGTGTGTGCGTGAGCGTGTTCGTGTGTGTGTGTGTGCGTGATCGTGTGTGTGTGTGTGCGTGAGCATGTTCGTGTGTGTGCGTGAGCGTGTTCGTGTGTGTGCGTGTGCATGAGCGTGTTTGTGTGCGTGAGCGTGTTCGTGTGTGTGTGTGTGCATGAGCGTGTTTGTGTGCGTGAGCGTGTTCGTGTGTGTGCGTGTGCATGAGCGTGTTTGTGTGCGTGAGCGTGTTCGTGTGTGTGTGTGTGCGTGTGCGTGAGCGTGTTTGTGTGTTTGTGTGCGTTAGCCAGAGGAGCAGCATCCTCCAGCGGGCGTGGATTGTGGTTCGTCGTCAACAATCTGTACGCCCCGCCTACTCGATGCTGATTGGCTGGCTCCGTTGCCCTTCAACCTCTCCTCGGCCTGAGCCGTCTCCATCATGCCTGAAAGAGAAACAATAGAAAGAAAAACCTCAAATAACATACACACAAAGTATTTATTTATGCTCGGCTACCTGTTTAGTCTTTATGCTAAGCTACCTGTTTACAGTCTTTATGCTAAGCTACCTGTTTACAGTCTTTATGCTCGGCTACCTGTTTACAGTCTTTATGCTAAGCTACCTGTTTACAGTCTTTATGCTCGGCTACCTGTTTACAGTCTTTATGCTAAGCTACCTGTTTACAGTCTTTATGCTAGGCTACCTGTTTAGTCTTTATGCTAAGCTACCTGTTTACAGTCTTTATGCTAAGCTACCTGTTTACAGTCTTTATGCTCGGCTACCTGTTTACAGTCTTTATGCTAAGCTACCAGTCTTTATGCTAAGCTACCAGAACAAACGGGTTCTTACGTTTACAGAGATCCAGGAAAAGTTCCTCGATGCCTTTATTCAACTTGGCTGACGATTGGTAATGTCTGGCTCCGACCGACTCGGCGTAACTTAAGAGAGAGAGAGAGAAGACGTACTGAGCATGCTCAGAACCACCACCTTCATCATCATCTTCTTCACTTCTTACCTCTCTGCCTCTTCCACTGAAACATGGCGGTCTTTGTCCAAATCGATTTTATTACCTAGAGAAAATAAATCAAACTGATTCAGACTTTTACACATGAAACGTATAAATATGATAGTATCTTAAATAACGCGTTTCCTTTTGAAGAGGCCAAACACAACAACAACAACAACTTACCTACTATACATAAACAGATCTCGTTCCCTAACATTTTCCTGAGCTCTTTGACCCAATTCTTCACCTGCAGACAGAAACACACATTATGAGTTTAGGTTTCATGTTTACGGTTTATATTTTAAGTTTTGCTTTACATGTTTATATTTCTATATTTTATATTTTTGTTTTAATGGCTTTATATGTTTAATAAAATATTAAACATATAAAGCCATTAAAAAAAATATATAAAACATAAAATATAGAAATATAAAATATAAAACATAAGTACTCATTATGCAGATTAATAATATAGATTATATATATATATTACTAATGACTTTATATGCTGCTGGTATTTTAATCTGTAATAATACATCATGTATAATATGTGGTATAATGTGGAGTATAAGTACATGCTGTGTGTACTAGTACCTTCATGAAGGAGTCCTCGTCGGTGATGTCGTACACCAACACGGCGCCGTTGGAGTCTCGGTAATAAATCGGCCCCAAAGCGTGAAAACGCTCCTGACCCGCCGTGTCCTGAATACACACAAATACACGCACACACACACAATACTTCATACTTGTGTTTTTATACTACATTCTTTAGTTCAGAGACTTTAAAACATCAGAGATGTGAGGCTCACCCAGATGGCCAAGTTCACCCTCTTTCCTGTGATGTTGAGCTTCTTGGTGAGGAAGGAGGCCTGAGGAGGAGGGAAAAATAATTAGGGTTTAATGTTCAACAGTAAACATGTTGATGTCTCAAATTCATCCTCATCTGACTGAATGTTTATATAACAGAGTAAAACTAGGAGACGGAAGCATTGGATGACACTCGGTGGGTTTAATTCAGTTCAACTCGAAGTACTGCATTCAAAATGATTTATTATTATATCTCATGTTGGATTACAATATGTACCTCTGAGATGTAGTACAGTACAAGTACTATATGTACTTCTGAGTAGTAGTACAGTATAAGTACCTTCTGTTATTATATACTAATATATACACACTAAAAAAAGGTATATATTTTTTTATATATTTAACAAATATATATGTTTTTATATATATATATATAAATATATTTATGCATATACAAATATTGTATATATGAATATACATATTATACATATAAATATATTGTTTTAATTGTTTTGATATATATACAAATATATATGAAATATTTGTTTTTCTTCTAAAATAGTTTTCTTTTCTTTTTCAAATACAAGTACTACATGTACCTCTGAGATGTAGGACAGTAGAAGTACTATGTTTACCTCGAAGTGACGTTGAAATACGTCCAGTAAAAGTACCTCAAACGCAGAGAGCCCAGTATTCTGGCTCGTGTACTACATTCTGATATTACACAGGTGTGTTCCACGACAGGTAAACACACACCAAGAGCATAACCCCGCTCCCCCGGGACAACCCGGGCTGCACAGCACGCGCCCCCCGCCCCCCTGCTTTGATTTAACCCAAAACACAACACGCGTCACGGCCCTAACTAACTGGTTAATGAACCAGTTAACCCGCTAACTAACCCGCTTCCGGCCAGCCTCACCTGCAGAGTGGTGATGTGCTTGTCGTTGAACTTGTTCTCGCAGTAGCGCAGCACCAGGGACGTCTTCCCCACGCAGCCTTCCCCCAGCAGCACCACCTTGAAGGAGTACGTCCTGCCGCCCGCCCCTCCGGCCGCCATGACACTTTATTAACGTTCCTTTTTATTTATTTTTGATCGGGAACGAGCGCGCGACCGAGAGCTGGAGGTCCCTGCGCAGCTCGCATCGGCTTCCGGCTTTTTTTTAAAAAACCAAATGAGGTAAAGTCAGGAGCTAGACAGCTTCGAGAGCGGAAGCGGGTCTGAGTTTAATCAGTACCCCTCCACAGGTGAGAGAGGAGCGGGTCCAAACTGACAGATACTTCCTCTTTCTACCCGACGCGGACGTTTTCTTTCCACCAAAATAATGGCGTCTCTTTCGGATAGGAGGTAACCGGCTAGCTATAGCGAAGATCGTCTATTGTATAAAGATGGCTCACTGAGGAGCTGCAATCCCACCCCGTTTTATCTTTTTACTGCTCGTGTCCCTTTCCGTTGCGGATTCTTTACTCGGTTTATTTTCTGGAGTAAAGAATCAGAATAAAACCAATATATTATTCTCAAAGTTTATTTATATCACAAGCCGAAACATGACTTCCAGTCTCGTGTTGATTTGTTCGTCAAGACTCCGGTACTCGGGAACTCGCAGCAGAGTGAGCGCTCTGATTTGCTTTCGCCTCTCTGCGGCGTCACATGATGACCGGGTCACATGATGACCGGGTCACGATCCTCAGAGCTGCTGGGGTTTCTGATGTCGGCAAACATCAAACAAACACACACAAAATCATTATATCTCATCATTTATTTAAATTCATTCACATTAAATTAGTGTGGGGCAGGTCGTGTGAAAGCAAAAGGCGTTCTGAGATTTTTCCGGTGAAGTTAAATGAATTTTAGTAATGTTATTGTTATATATAGATATAGTTATATTTTTGATTCCAAGTTAAAGGTGGCAGCAGTAGCACTAAAGAATATCGTTTCATGTTTTTCTCCATAAACTCCTTCATTGAATGGATAGTGAACAGAAGAGATGTACACAGGGTCAGAGGTCACGTCCCTGATTGACCCCCACAAAGAACATCAAAAAAGTATTTTAAATGTTACATTTGTTCCCCCACCATGTGTGTGTGATGTATAATGTAAACTCCAGACATATTGGTGACCAGTGGCGGTGCGTCCATAGAGGGCGCTAGGGCGCCGCCCCTCTTAAAATGTTGAGATGAAAAAAGAAGAAGAAGAAAAAAATATAATATATCCTGTCAAAAAACATTATATACCAAATCATTTAAATAGCAAATATACCGTGTTGACCCGCTAAATGTGTGTGGGACACCGTAAGCCCCTGTCAACAACCACTTAAGTTAATGTGACATCAATAATATATCGCCACTCATTATCACGGAGAGAAGCCACGCCCCATTTTCGGGGCTCCGGCCCAACGTGTGCGGCAGCGAGCAAACATTTCACGGTTGTTTCGGCTTCTCATTGGTGGATGAAACGTGAATCTTGGGCCACAAAAATGTGCGCTCATTGGCCAATGACATCGTTTTATTATTTCACGTGACTGGACTATTCGGCCAATCAGAGACCGTTATCGTTCCCTCAGCCCAGAGAACTCCACAGAGCTACGGGAGCAGGTTGCTAACGGAGCTGTTAGCTGGAGCTCAGTGAGTAATGCTGTTTAGTTTCTCCTGTCTGTTGTTCCAAAGTCCTGGGACTGAAACTCTCTGGACTACAACGGGGGGAGGGGTCTAAAGAGCTGCAGACAAGTGGAAAGCACAAATCTTGCCGCAGTTATCTAGCTAAGAGCATGAAGCTAACTCGCTAACAGCATGAAGCTAACTCGCTAACAGCATGAAGCTAGCCCTGTTTGCAGAGCAGAGCAGCAGAAGGAGACCGAACTGGCATCGAAACACAACGAAGAAGTTCTGAATAACAGACACATTCCCTCCAGAATGATGGAGGCTGGTTACAGACATGATTGACTTTAACCAGAGAGTTATTGAGACGTTTGACCACTTTAAAGAGAGGAGCTACTTGTCTTTACAGTAGTGGGTCGACTCTGTCACCCAATGTAACATGTGATCTCTTTCTGACTATTCTGAACCTCTTTCATGTGAGGGTGAACCTCTTTTATTCTGTAAACCTCTGAAGCCCCGCCCCCAATGTTCCTTAAAGCTGCTCTGAACCTCTCATGCCCAAAGTTACAGTGTGTTGATAGTTGTTGTTGGACAGTGTTGAGCACGCTGTGTTCTTTAAATAAAGCTTTGTCTTTTACAATATTCTACTCAAAACCTCTTTTCTTCTCATTGTTGAGTGATATTTAAACCGCGTCGCCCAACTGCGCCCCGCCCCCCCCCCCAATTTCACCAGCCGCCACTGTTGGTGACATGAGCTCACTGTCTTTATTTCACAGGTCTGTTGTTTCCAAAATGTTTGCCAGAAGATTCCTGGAAATAAATATTATAATTTTTTTAAATAATACAATTACTTCCAATGACTTCGTGGAGTTTTTCAGATCAGCTGTCCAGGTGAATAAAGTAAATCATTGTACTTGTTTTTCTACTTATTTTACTCAGATTATAGAACTGCTTTTATGTTGAATATCTCTAATATTTATTCTACTTTTGACCTCTGAAGCTTCTTCAAGGAGCCTGAATTGCTTCATTGACTTTAAACTCACAAAACAAACATGTAAACAAACTTGTCCTGTTGGCTGCAGTAAAGCCATCCGGTCACAAGGGGGTGGAGTCTGACTGAGAATGGAGCCGCAGGAAAACAAACACTAAGTCAGCCCCACGGGAACTAAATATTAGGGCTGTCAATCGATTTAAAAAAATTAACTAATTAATCGCACATTTTGAAATTGCGATTAATCGCAATTAAAAGTTAAAAATTAAAAGTTCATTATTTTTAAAGACCAAACTTCACACAGAGCTGTGTTTTCAAAGAGGCTCCTACCTATAAAGTGCCAGCGAGGGATTTAATATTGTGGATGATAAATTGTTTCTTCAGTGAAACATCAGATTAGTAAAAAAAAAAAAAGTATATTGAGACCCCATTGGTCCTGTCATCTTTACCACTGAACAGCAGAACCAGTGGCCTTGGTAACTGACTGACATTCACATATGTCACGTTAACCCTCTGGAGGCTGGGGGCATTTTATACATTTTACAAAAACATGTAAATTCACCTTTTAAAGGCATTTGCATATGACACATACCCACGTGTTCTACATCAAACATTCCAGAACAATCTCAGCTCTATTCAATGAGGCTCAGTTGTCCTGGTGCCGTGTTCTCTGCTCTCTGACTGACAGGCTGCTAATGAGCCTCACCTGTGAGGTGGGAGGTCCTTGTGATTTACTGAGTGTTCATTGGTTGTTTTTTCCCCAAAATGTTGACAGACAAATGGATTGACCAATCACGTTGAAGGTTTCGTGTGACGAGTTCTTTCCGCGTTGCGTCCCCCGACACGTCGCCCCTCCGTTCCTCTGTGTATCAGAGGGGGAGACGGGAGGAAGGAGGAGCAGGAGGAAACCCGACTGATTCATCCACGAGTTAAACTGATTTATGCTCCTTATTTTCGCGGAGAAATAATTGTTTTAAAAACGCAAACAGTGTTAAACCGTACTGCCGCGGTTTGACACTCGGTTTGAGTGTAAAAACTTCAACGAACACCGGAAGTAAACAAAGTTGCGTTAATTGCGTTAAAATATTTTAGTGCGTTAACGCGGCCAAATTAATCGCATAGATTAACGCGTTAACGCTGACAGCCCTACTAAATATACTAATTTATGCACTTATATACAAAATATATATGTTTAATGTATATATAAAAATAAATATGTATATAAATATATATATTTTTTTAATTGGGGGGGATATATAACAAATATTTTTTATATATATATATTTTTTTTTTAAATTCTTTCATTTACATTTAAGTCTTACATAGATACGGGGTTAAGTTGACCGAAGTTCATATACTTTTTAATATTTATAATACTTTATTGTACATATAGCTGATTAATAAATGAGTGAATTGGAAAATATTGTGATGTTTGATAAAAAATAATTCAAGCAGAAATAGTAAAAAATTCCCAAATGTTGTGATTTCAGCCTCACAGACGATGAGACGGATTCACAGACTAATCAATCGATTAATTTAAAACGCTCCTTGAAGATTATTTAATGGTCGGTTACGAGGCGGCCTCAACCTGAACCTGTAATAAAACATGAAACTATGTGAATAAAGTGAGACGGACTGCTCTGGTTGTAAAGACATTGCTTCATCATGTCCACAGTTGCATCACCGCGTTAGTGCAGTGTGCGTGAGTGAGTGTGTGAGTGTGTGTGAGTGTCAGTGTGTGTGAGTGTCAGTGTGTGTGTGTGATAAGCATCTTCATATCTCTCTTATAGTGCCAATCATTAACCGGAGCTCAGCGTCTGTGTTCATGAACACGCTTCAAGAAGGCGAGATCAGAAAGAGTCTGTTCACGCTAACGCGTCACACTCCTAGTTACGCTACATGCTACGCTACATGTTACGCTAAAAAGTTACGTTACAAAGTTACGTTACAAAGTTACGCTACAAAGTTACGCTACAAAGTTACGTTACAAAGTTACGCTACATGTTATGTTACAAAGTTACATTACATGTTACGTTACAAAGTTGCGTTACAAAGTTACATTACATGTTACGTTATAAAGTTGCGTTACAAAGTTACGTTACAAAGTTACGCTACATGTTACGTTACAAAGTTACGTTACAAAGTTACGCTACATGTTACATTACAAAGTTACGTTTCAAAGTTACATTACAAAGTTACGTTACAAATTTACGTTACAAAGTTACGCTACAAGGTTACGTTACAAAGTTACGCTACAAGGTTATGTTACAAAGTTATGTTACAAAGTTATGTTACAAAGTTACGTTACAAAGTTACATTACAAAGTTACGCTACAAGGTTATGTTACAAAGTTACGCTACAAGGTTACGCTACAAGGTTACGTTACAAAGTTATGTTACTAAGTTACGCTACAAAGTTACGCTACAAGGTTACGTTACAAAGTTACGCTACAAGGTTATGTTACAAAGTTATGTTACAAAGTTATGTTACAAAGTTACGTTACAAAGTTACGCTACAAGGTTATGTTACAAAGTTATGCTACAAGGTTATGTTACAAAGTTACGCTACAAGGTTACATTACAAAGTTACGCTACAAGGTTATGTTACAAAGTTACGCTACAAGGTTACGCTACAAGGTTACGTTACAAAGTTACGCTACAAGGTTACATTACAAAGTTACGCTACAAAGTTACGCTACAAGGTTATGTTACAAAGTTACGTTACAAAGTTACGTTACAAAGTTACGCTACAAGGTTACGTTACAAAGTTACGCTACAAAGTTACGCTACAAGGTTACGTTACAAAGTTACGCTACAAGGTTACGTTACAAAGTTACGCTACAAGGTTACTTTACAAGGTTACTTTACAAAGTTACGTTACAAAGTTACGTTACAAAGTTACGTTACAACTGGGTTGAATCTGATAACGTGAATCCTCCGACGAGATGCACCGATCAGGTTTTTTGTGCCGATCACCGATCACTGAAATCAGTATCTGCCGATCACCGATAATACCGATCACTGATCACTGAAATCAGTATCTGCCGATCCGATAATACCGATCACTGATCACGGTGTCGATTGAAGCATTCTATTTATTGTGTAGCATTATTGCCTAGGACTATGAGGAAATACATATATAAAGCAACTCAAACATTAAAGAAACTAGAACGGGCACTCGGTAGAGCGCATACCTTCGCATATCACAAGATTGGGCATTGAATTATGAACATTTTGGCATTAGTTGCATGCCAATTGGACAAAAATGTATCGTGCTATGGTAAAAAAAAGATTTTGACCTTTCCATGACCTTGACCTTTGACCCGATCGATCCCAAAATCTAATCAACTGATCCCCGGATAATAAACAATCATCCCACCAAATTTCATGCGATTCGGTTCAATACTTTTTGAGTTCTGCGAAAGATTTTGACCTGTTCATGACCTTTGACCTTGACCTTTGACCCGATCGATCCCAAAATCTAATCAACTGGTCCCCGGATAATAAACAATCATCCCACCAAATTTCATGCGATTCGGTTCAATACTTTTTGAGTTTTGCGAATAACACGCATACAAATAAATAAATAAATAAACTAGAATGGGCACTCGGTAGAGCGCATACCTTCGCATATCACAAGATTGGGCATTGAATTATGAACATGTTGGCATTAGTTGCATGCCTATGGTAAAAAGAAGATTTTGACCTTTTCATGACCTTGACCTTTGACCCGATCGATCCCAAAATCGAATCAAATGGTCCCCGGATAATAACCAATCATCCCACCAAATTTCATGCGATTCGGTTTAATACTTTTTTAGTTATGCGAATAACACGCATACAAATAACTAAATAAATACACGGCGATCAAAACATAACCTTCCGGCATTTTCAATGCGAAGGTAATTACAGATTTCTTTAAACATTGAGGACTTTTACTTTGAAAAATGTCCTAATTGATACATTAAAATTGTTTGATTGCTATTGTAGGGGATTTCAGATATGTATGGAACACATCTGCATTATTCATTTCCTGGAACTCTTGAGGAAATCTATATAC
>NC_079397.1:1254221-1259221 GCF_029220125.1 Pseudoliparis swirei
GGTTATAACGTTAACTAGTTTATCAGACAGTTAGTTAGTTATAAGTTTACTAGTTTATAAGACAGTTAGTTATAAGTTAGCTGGTTTCTGGATTAGCCAGTAGTTATCCAGTTTTGATTGGTTAGATTCTTGTGAGCTGTGAGTTCAGAACTACCTTTCTGGTTGTGTTGTTGTTGTTGTTGTTGTTGTTGTTGTTACCTTCGCATTGAAAATGCGGAAGGTTATGTTTTGATCGTCGTGTATTTATTTCTTTATTTATTTGTATAACTAAAAAAGTATTAAACCGAATCGCATGAAATTTGGTGGGATGATTGTTTATTATCCAGGGACCAGTTGATTAGATTTTGGGATTGATCGGGTCAAAGGTCAAGGTCAAGAAAAGGTCAAAATCTTATTTTTACCATCGCGCGGTCAATTTTTATCCAATTGGCAACTAATGCCAACATGTTCATAATGCAATGCCCAATCTTGTGATATGCGAAGGTATGCGCTCTACCGAGTGCCCGTTCTAGTTGTTGTTGTTGTTGTTGTTGCCTTGGAGCTGCGGCAGCACGAAGTTAACCTGAGGCACTGACTGTCTGCAACAGCCCCTTAATAACACGCACAACTATGTGTGTGTACGTGTGTGTGTGCTTGTGTGTGTGTTTATGTATGTGTGTGTATATGTGTGTGTGTGTGTGTGTGTGTGTGTGTGTGTGTGTGTGTGACGGCATTCAGCCTTGAAGTCTGCTGTCATTTCTTTTGTCCGATCGGCTTGAAGCTAATTTGCATGAAATTCCCAAAAGAAGGAAAAAAAACCTTATTGAGAGGCCCCGGGGCCCCAAAGACACACACTCACACACACTCACACACACACACACACACTCACACACACACACACACTCTCTCACACACACACACACGTTTTGTCTGCTTCATTAGTTCATCAGTCTCTTTCTCCGTAGGCATCTCAACAACAATGGGATCGTATCCATGGGAACGGACTGCTTCCACGGGCTCCACAGTTTGGAGACGCTGTGAGTTACTGTGTGTGTGTGTGTGTGTGTGTGTGTGTGTTTTGGGGAGGAGTTGAAGGAGTCAGGGTTGAGTCGGGGTCAGGATGAGGAGGTGACAGAAGGTTTAATTCATGAAACAGCTCCACAACAACAAGAACATGGAAGTATCTCCTTTTTTACATCTACACCTGTTATAAACATATTATAAACATGTCATAACATGTCATAACATGTCATAACACTTATATGATTGTTTCGTAAAGACCAGTGCGATTAATTGTTAATGTTAAATTTCCGAGTATAAAATATAAAAACGCGTCTGCATCACGAGTCCTTAAGCCCCGCCTCCTCTAGAAGTGTCCGTCACCACTGTTAGGGCTGGAGGGTATAAATAAAGGTTATTCAAGTTCGTGCTGGAAGTCGATGTCTCACAGACGACTCTTTCACAATCGAAGTCGACGGGGAAAGTCTCGAGACGTTTGACCACGTTGTGACGCCTCTTCTTCCCCTCTTACCTTTCAGAATAAAAGCCCGAGACATACGCGCTTGCTTAACTGATTCCCAGAGGGAACTCAAAGTCCCCATTTCCCTTAAAGGAAACCTAATAAATAGTCGTTCAGCAGCTTAAACTCGGCCTCACAAACACTGAGCGTGAGCGTCTTGGTGGTTGGAGAATATTTACATATTTTTGTGTCTTTTATTTGTGCGAAAAAGCCAAAAGAGTGTCGGGAATGCTATTTCTGCTACTAGCGGTTAGCATGTGATCTGTTTGTTTTCAAAGACTATTTATAGATATTAGATGGAGGCAGATCAACCTGCGTGTGTGTGTGTGTGTGTGTTTGTGTGTGTTGGTCTGTGTGTGTATAAATGTGTGAATGTGTGTGTGTGTACAATGTCTCAACCACACTGAAACCAGAAACACACAAACACAACACACAAACACTGTGTGTGAAAGACTGTGTGTGTGTGTGGTGTGTGTGTGGTGTGTGTGTGGTGTGGGTGTACCTTGCAAAATAGGAATAATAAACCACACAGAAACTCATCACACACTCAACAAAAGAAGAAAAATAGAAGAAAAAAAGGTGTCAGTGTGTCAGTCAAACACCTGTCAGTCAATCATCTGAGTCAATCACCTGTCAGTCAAACACCTGTCAGTCAATCACCTGTCAGTCAATCACCAGTCAGTCAATCACCTGTTTAAACACACAACACACCTGTCAGTCAAAGACCTGTCAGTCAATCACCTGTCAGTCAAACACCTGTCAGTCAATCACCTGTCAGTCAAACACCTGTCAGTCAATCACCTGTCAGTCAAACCACACACAGTCACTCACGTTCAGTCAATCACCTGTACAAACACAAACAGTCAGTCAATCACCTGTCAGTCAAACAGGAGAAAATCAATCATCAGTCAAACACCTTCAGTCAAATTATACCCCTGTCAGTCAATCACGAACCTCAGAACATCAGACTCAGAGACAGAAGGACGGGACACCTGTCAGTCAAACACCTGTCAGTCAAACACCTGTCAGTCAATCACCTGTCAGTCAATCACCTGTCAGTCAAACACCTGTCAGTCAATCACCTGTCAGTCAATCACCTGTCAGTCAATCACCTGTCAGTCAAACACCTGTCAGTCAATCACCTGTCAGTCAATCACCTGTCAGTCAAACACCTGTCAGTCAATCACCTGTCAGTCAAACACCTGTCAGTCAATCACCTGTCAGTCAAACACCTGTCAGTCAATCACCTGTCAGTCAATCACCTGTCAGTCAAACACCTGTCAGTCAATCACCTGTCAGTCAAACACCTGTCAGTCAATCACCTGTCAGTCAAACACCTGTCAGTCAATCACCTGTCAGTCAATCACCTGTCAGTCAAACACCTGTCAGTCAATCACCTGTCAGTCAAACACCTGTCAGTCAATCACCTGTCAGTCAAACACCTGTCAGTCAATCACCTGTCAGTCAATCACCTGTCAGTCAAACACCTGTCAGTCAATCACCTGTCAGTCAATCACCTGTCAGTCAATCACCTGTCAGTCAAACACCTGTCAGTCAATCACCTGTCAGTCAAACACCTGTCAGTCAATCACCTGTCAGTCAAACACCTGTCAGTCAATCACCTGTCAGTCAAACACCTGTCAGTCAAACACCTGTCAGTCAATCACCTGTCAGTCAAACACCTGTCAGTCAATCACCTGTCAGTCAAACACCTGTCAGTCAAACACCTGTCAGTCAATCACCTGTCAGTCAAACACCTGTCAGTCAATCACCTGTCAGTCAATCACCTGTCAGTCAAACACCTGTCAGTCAATCACCGAGTTTGACCGATGGCTCCGCCCACTAACTTAACCTCTTGAACCTAATCAGCGAACACAGTTGTGATAATTACAATGTTCCCTGAAGGCCTCTGGATCTCCCATGAGCCCTTAAACTGTCTGAGACCTATTAACCAATCACAACGCTCCAAATCCATCAAGGATGGAAAGCGTAGCGGCCATTGTTGTTACAAAGCGTAACACACACACACACTCACACACACTCACACCCTCACACACTCACACATACTCACACACACCCTCACACACTCACACACACCCTCACACACTCACACATACTCACACACCTCACACCACACACTCACACACACCCTCACACACTCACACATACTCACACACACCCTCACACACTCACACACACTCACACACTCACACACTCACACACACTCACACACACCCTCACACACTCACACACACCCTCACACACACCCCCTCACACACTCACACACACTCACACACACACTCACACTCACACACCCTCACACACTCACACACTCACACACACCCTCACACACTCACACACACTCACACACCCCCTCACACACCCTCACACACTCACACTCACACACACTCACACACTCACACACACACACTCACACACTCACACACACACCTCACACACTCACACTCACACACTCACACACTCACACACCTCACACACCTCACACACTCACACACACTCACATCTCACACTCACACACACACACACACACACCTCACACTCACACACCTCACACTCACACACACACCTCACACACACCACACACACCTCACACACACACCTCACACTCACTCACACACACCACACACACTCACACACACCTCACACTCACACACACCCTCACACCTCACACACTCACACACCTCACACTTGCTCACACACCTCACACACACCTCACACTCACACACCTCACACACCTCACACCTCACACACACGCTCACACACACACCTCACACACTCACACACTCACACACACACACCACACACTCACACACCTCACACACCCTCACACCACACACACACCTCACACCTCACACACCTCACACACACTCACACTCACACACACCTCACACACACGCCCTCACACACTCACTCACACAAACCCTCACACACACACACTCACACACCCACACACACCTCACACACTCACACACCCTCACACACCCCACACACCTCACACACTCACACACCTCACACACACACACACACACACTCACACACACCCTCACACACACCCCCTCACTCACACACACTCACACACACACTCACACACACCCTCACACACTCACACACACCTTCACACACACACACTCACACACCCCTTCACACACACACACACACACACACTCACACACACACTCACACTCAGGACCGCACTGAAGCAATTTCAATGGAATGGTATTTTCTAGTGCTGTGAAAAATAACGCGTTAACTCAGTTAATTCAATTACAGGCTTAACTAGTTGTTTTTTTTAACACATTTAACGCATGCGCAGAATGAGCTTCCAATCCGTCTGTTGTTGGTCGTCGGGACGAAAAAAAAGTCACTTGCAAAATGAGCTTCCAATCCACCACTTCAATCTGAACTCTGTCCGCTCTCATGCAGACGGTCTGTTCATCGGTAATGATCCTTCCGCAGGTTCACCTCCGGAAACCTTGTTACG
>NC_079397.1:1261721-1264221 GCF_029220125.1 Pseudoliparis swirei
TAGGGTATTAAACAAATCACTTGAATTGTCTAATTAACTCGAAACACCTGCAAGGGTTTCCTGAGCCTTGACAAACACTCAGCTGTTATAAATCTTTTTTTTTTACTTGGTCTGAGGAAATATTACAATTTTATGAGATAGGATTTTAGAGTTTTCTTAAGCTGTAAGCCATAATCAGCAATATTAAAAGAATAAAAGGCTTGCAATATTTCAGTTGATTTGTACTGAATCCAGAATGCATGACATTTTTGTTTTTTTAATTGCATTACAGAAAATAAAGAACTTTATCACAATATTCTAATTTTCTGAGACAGTCCTGTATGTATATATATGTATATCGTCGCTGGACCCTCTGCAATCTGCTTCCCGGCCTCATGTGGGAGTGGACGACGCCATCATCTACCTGCTGCAACGAGCTCAGTCGCACCTGGATGGAACCGGTGTCTCTGTGAGAGTCACTTTCTTTGACTTCTCCAGTGCATTGAACACCATCCAGCCACTGCTGCTGAGTGAGAAGCTGCGGGTGGTCGGTGTGGACGCGTCCACCATCTCCTGGATCACTGACTACCTCACAGACCACAGCTTGTCAGAATGGGCCGTGTGCTGAACGGGGGTCAGTGATGCTGGAGCCCACAGGGAACTGTTCTGTCTCCCTTCCTCTTCACCCTGTACACCAGTGACTTCCAGTACAACACGGAGTCATGCCATCTGCAGAAGTACTCTGATGACTCTGCAGTGGTCGGGTGTATTAGGGATGGACGGGAGGAGGAGTACAGGGCAGTGGTGAGTGACTTTGTAAAGTGGGCCGATGAGAACCACCTGCGGCTGAACGTGGCCAAGACCAGAGAGATGGTGGTGGACTTCAGGAGGAAGAGCTCCTCCCCCTCTGAGTGTCCTGGGAGTGGACGTGGACATGGTGGAGGAGGACCAGTACCTGGTGGAGGAGGACCGGTACCTGGTGGAGGAGGACCAGTACCTGGTGGAGGAGGACCAGTACATGGTGGAGGAGGACCAGTACCTGGTGGAGGAGGACCGGTACCTGGTGGAGGAGGACCAGTACCTGGTGGAGGAGGACCAGTACCTGATGGAGGAGGACCAGTACCTGGTGGAGGAGGACCAGTGCCTGGTGGAGGAGGACCAGTACATGGTGGAGGAGGACCAGTACATGGTGGAGGAGGACCAGTACCTGATGGAGGAGGACCAGTACCTGGTGGAGGAGGACCAGTACCTGATGGAGGAGGACCAGTACCTGGTGGAGGAGGACCGGTACCTGGTGGAGGAGGACCAGTACCTGGTGGAGGAGGACCAGTACATGGTGGAGGAGGACCAGTACCTGATGGAGGAGGACCAGTACATGGTGGAGGAGGACCAGTACCTGGTGGAGGAGGACCAGTACATGGTGGAGGAGGACCAGTACCTGGTGGAGGAGGACCAGTACATGGTGGAGGAGGACCAGTACCTGGTGGAGGAGGACCAGTACCTGATGGAGGAGGACCAGTACCTGGTGGAGGAGGACCAGTACCTGGTGGAGGAGGACCAGTACCTGATGGAGGAGGACCAGTACCTGGTGGAGGAGGACCAGTACCTGATGGAGGAGGACCAGTACCTGGTGGAGGAGGACCAGTACCTGGTGGAGGAGGACCAGTACCTGGGCGTCTCCATCGACAGCCGACTGAACTGGAAGGCCAACATCAACGCTGTGTACAAGAAGGGGAGGAGTCGACTCTTTTTCCTGAGGAAGCTTCGATCCTTCAACGTGTGCAGCAAGATGCTGGAGTTATTCTACCAGTCGGTTGTGGCCAGTGTGCTGCACTTTGCCATTGTCTGCTGGGGGAGCAGCATCGGAGCCGGTGACACCAGCCGTCTAACAGACTGGTTAGGAAGGCTGGCTCCATCATCGGCTGCCAGCTGGAGCACCTGGAACAGGTGGTGGAGAGGAGGACGTTGAAGAAACTTGTGTCCATATTGGACAACCCGGACCACCCGGACCACCCTCTCCACCACCTCCTACAGGGACAGAGGAGGACTTTCTCCAGACGTCTCCTCACGCTGCCACAAGGACAGATACAGGAGAACAGTCCTGCCGGCGGCTATGAGGCTCTACAACAGATCACCTCTTGCCAGATCATAGTGCAATAACTACAACAATAACTGAATACTTACACTATGTTGATCTGCACTTCACACATCTCATTTGTTTGCACTACACACATACACACACATTTCATTTCATTTGCTCTGCACTCATACACACACTTTGCTTTTTGCACTCTGTCTATATTTAATATTTTGTGTATTTGATTTGTCAGTGTTGTTGTGTGTTATGTATGCATGTGTGTTGTATATTTACATATATATTTTGTTTTGTATTTTACTTTTATTTTACTTGTATACTTCTATATCTTTCATCCCTGTTTCTTATATTTTGTGTTTTGTTTTTATTCTTGTGTGTTGCTGCTACTGTCACGACAAATTTCCCCTTGGGGATTAATAAAGTATC
>NC_079397.1:1271721-1309221 GCF_029220125.1 Pseudoliparis swirei
GGGACTCTAGGACTCTGGGACTCTGGGGACTCTAGGACCCTGGGGACTCTAGGACCCTGGGGACTCTAGGACTCTGGGGACTCTAGGACCCTGGGGACTCTAGGACCCTGGGGACTCTAGGACTCTGGGGACTCTAGGACCCTGGGGACTCTGGCGACTCTACGACCCTGGGACCCTCGGGACCCTGGGGACTCTGTGACCCTGGGGACTCTGGGGACTCTAGGACCCTGGGGACTCTAGGACCCTGGGGACTCTAGGACTCTGGGGACTCTGGGGACTCTAGGACCCTGGGGACTCTAGGACCCTGGGGACTCTAGGACTCTGGGGACTCTAGGACCCTGGGGACTCTAGGACTCTGGGGACTCTAGGACTCTGGGGACTCTAGGACCCTGGGGACTCTAGGACTCTGGGGACTCTGGGGACTCTAGGACCCTGGGGACTCTAGGACTCTGGGGACTCTAGGACCCTGGGGACTCTAGGACCCTGGGGGCTCTAGGACCCTGGGACTCTAGGACTCTGGGGACTCTGGGGACTCTAGGACCCAGGGGACTCTAGGACTCTGGGGACTCTAGGACTCTGGGGACTCTAGGACCCTGGGGACTCTGGGACCCTGGGGACTCTGGGACTCTGGGACTCTGGGGACTCTAGGACCCTGGGGACTCTAGGACTCTGGGGACTCTAGGACTCTGGGGACTCTGGGACCCTGGGGACTCTAGGACCCTGGGGACTCTAGGACTCTGGGGACTCTAGGACTCTGGGGACTCTAGGACCCTGGGGACTCTAGGACTCTGGGGACTCTGGGGACTCTAGGACCCTGGGGACTCTAGGACTCTGGGGACTCTAGGACCCTGGGGACTCTAGGACTCTGGGGACTCTAGGACTCTGGGGACTCTGGGGACTCTAGGACCCTGGGGACTCTGGGACCCTGGGGACTCTGGGACCCTGGGGACTCTGGGACTCTGGGGACTCTGGGACTCTGGGGACTCTAGGACCCTGGGGACTCTGGGACTCTGGGGACTCTGGGACTCTGGGGACTCTGGGACCCTGGGGACTCTAGGACTCTGGGGACTCTGGGACTCTGGGGACTCTGGGGACTCTAGGACCCTGGGGACTCTAGGACCCTGGGGACTCTGGGGACTCTAGGACCCTGGGGACTCTAGGACCCTGGGGACTCTGGGACTCTGGGAACTCTGGGACCCTGGGGACTCTAGGACTTTGGGGACTCTGGGGACTCTAGGACCCTGGGGACTCTAGGACCCTGGGGACTCTAGGACTCTGGGGACTCTAGGACCCTGGGGACTCTAGGACCCTGGGGACTCTGGGGACTCTGGGGACTCTAGGACCCTGGGGACTCTGGGGACTCTGGGGACTCTAGGACCCTGGGGACTCTAGGACACTGGGGACTCTAGGACTCTGGGGACTCTAGGACCCTGGGGACTCTGGGACCCTGGGGACTCTGGGACTCTGGGGACTCTAGGACCCTGGGGACTCTAGGACTCTGGGACCCTGGGGACTCTGGGACCCTGTGGACTCTAGGACCCTGGGGACTCTAGGACTCTGGGGACTCTAGGACTCTGGGGACTCTGGGGACTCTAGGACCCTGGGGACTCTAGGACTCTGGGGACTCTAGGACTCTGGGACACTGGGGACTCTAGGACCCTGGGGACTCTGGGACCCTGGGGACTCTAGGACCCTGGGGACTCTAGGACTCTGGGGACTCTAGGACCCTGGGGACTCTAGGACTCTGGGGACTCTGGGGACTCTAGGACCCTGGGGACTCTAGGACTCTGGGGACTCTGGGACCCTGGGGACTCTAGGACCCTGGGGACTCTAGGACTCTGGGGACTCTAGGACCCTGGGGACTCTAGGACCCAGGGGACCCTGGGGACTCTGTCACTTGAGTGAGACTATTGTTTCCAAAAGTTTCAAAATAAAAGCCTCCCGCTGCTGGTCCCTGTGCTGCAGGTTCGGGGCGCGTTGGGAGAGCAGCTTCCTGTGTCGCCTCAGCGGCTTCCTGTGCGTGTTTGCGTCGCAGACCGGCCTCTTCCTGCTCACCGCCGCCGCGCTGGAGCGATGCTTCGCCGCCGCCGCCGCACGCCACCACGACAAACCGGACGGACACACTTGTGAGAAACACACACACACACACACGGTGGTGTCTGATTCTAACCCCGCCCCCTCTCTCTCCAGCTCGCCCCTCGCTCTGCGTCCGCCTGGCCGTGGCGCTGAGCTTCCTGTTGGGCGTGGCGGTGGCGCTGCCCCCCCTGGTGGCCGGACACAGCAGCACCTCCCTCTGTTTGCCCTCCTCCTCCTCCTCCTCCTCCCTGGCCTTCTCCGTCTCCCTGGTGCTCCTGGACTCGCTGTGCTTCCTCCTCATGACGCTCGCCTACACTCGCCTCTACTGCCGGGCCGACAAGGCGGCGCCCGCCACCGACGAGGAGGCGGCGTTGACTCGGCACGTGGCCTGGCTGCTCTTCTCCGACTGCCTCCTCTACCTCCCCGTGGCCTTCCTCTCCTTCTCCTCGCTGCTGCGCCTCCCCGCCGCCGGGCCGGAGGCGGCGAAGGGGATGCTGCTGCTGGTGGCGCCGCTGCCGGCCTGCGTCAACCCGCTGCTCTACCTCCTCTTCAACCCGCTCGCCCGGCAGGAGCTGGCGGCGCTCGCCAAACGCACCTGCGGAGCGGTGGCGGTACCCAGACTCTGCAAGGGAGGAGGAGGAGGAGGAGGAGGAGGAGGAGGAGGAGGAGGAGGAGGAGGAGGAGGAGGAGGAGGAGGAGGAGGAGGCGCAAACATGACGGATTCGTTGTACGACGAGGAAGCGGAGAAACAGTCGTGTGACTCGACGCAGGCGTTGGTGGCGGTCGGAGCCACGAAGGAGGAAGAGGAGGAGGAGCGAGGAAGACAACATTCAGTGTTTATTATTCCTCATCAGTAGACTGAAACACACACACAGACACACACACACAGACACACACAGACACACACACACACACAGACACACACACAGACACACACACAGACACACACACACACACACACAGACACACACAGACACACACACACACACAGACACACACACACACACCACGAGTAGTTAGCAGCTTATATTTTGAAATATGACACTATTTACAGCCCTGTGTTACCAAACATTCACCAAATGTTCTTCCAAATGCTGTTGAGAGTGTGTGTGTGTGTCTGTGTGTGTGTGTCTGTGTGTGTGTGTGTGTGCGTGTGCGTGTGTGTGTGTGTGTGAAAGCTGACGCGTCCGTGTGAGTTTCGTCGTTTCCCTGAAACTGAACCGCGGGAGTCGGAGGACGGACCGGGTTCAAGACCCAAAAGGGAAGAAGTCGATGGTCACGAGCCGAACGACTTCATTAAAACACACAACTGGAGCTTTAAAGTTATCATTAAAATAATAAAGTCGTCATAAAATACCCAAACCATGAGTTCCTCTGATATGGTATCGTTGGAACACATCAAAGGGCCGCCCGGGACCTGCTGTTTGATGACGGACTCACAACATGAGGCGGTCGTTAGTCCAGGGTGGACGAAACAAACGCCCCTTACATCATAATCTGTCCAAAGAATATGAACATATGAAGCTTCAATGTAAGAGGCAGCGTGAACAGACTCATTTACTTCAAGTAAAAAGCCCCATGTGTGTGTGTGTGTGTGTGTGTGTGTGTGTGTGTGTGTGTGTGTGTGTGTGTGTGTGTGTGTGTGTGTGTGTGTGTGTGTGTGTGTGCGTGCGTGCGTGCGTGTGTTCATATTGTAAATACAAGCTACTGTGACAATCTTTTTTTCTTATTGTGAGACATAATGTTCATGATGTTTGTACGTTGTCATCTCGAGTGTCTACTCCACGAGTTACGTGACACGTGACTTGTTTCCGAGTCACGTAACTGTGTTTCCGAGTCACGTGACTGGTTTCCGTGACTCGTAACTGTGTTTCCGTGACTCGGTAACGAGATGCTCCGTTTCTCTCGTCCAGGTGGGGGCGCCACCTCTTACTCCGGGAGCAGAAGAAGTAGCAACCCGGATAACATTAAACATGAATGTGTGTTAAACCAGCTGGTTAGCAGCGGGGGAAAGTAACTACGTAGTTCATCTCGTTTAGTTTCATGCTTGTCTTGTTATTGTAGCTTTTAATTATTTTGTATTACTTTTTTGTAATAAACAATTACATCCGTGCACCGGTCTCAAATTGTTAAATTGCTTTAGTCTTTTTTGTTTAACGGTCCACGCGTATTCCTATTTCTGTTTTAAAGTATATTTACTTAAGACTAGTTCGACTGGTTAGACTGGTTAGACTGTTAGGAACTGGATGCCATTAATTGACCGTTAAATTAGTTTTTATTTTTTTGGTGGGTTTTGAAATAAATAATTTGTGATTTTTATTTATTTATTTCTATTGTTTGGGTTTGAATCCGAAAGACTGGACTGGAGGCGGGGTCTCTCGCTTTTCTGGCTCCGCCTACAGCTGTAACCATAGCAACCTTCTTTCCTCCTCAACGCGTTGGCTCCACGTTAATCTGCCGAACTTTCAATCACCAGAACGTCAACAACGTCTCTTCCTCTTTAAACTTTGCGTAACATGTTTTAATGTTTTAATGTTTTATTACTTTAGTTCGGTAAAGTTTGGTCAAGTTGAACTCGCCGCTCCAAGAAAGCGGCGAGGTTTCGGGAGTTTCATTGAGTTGTAGTTCTGAAAACAAAGTGTGGCGTCCTTCCCGGTGTTGGTATTGGTTCTGGTTTGATGAGCAGAACCGACCCGCGGGTCACGCTGTGTTCTTACTCAATTACCCAGAGTGCCGAGCAGCCCGGAGCGCTGAGTCACCGCTCCATGCTCGTGTGTTTTACATCATTTAAATGTGTTTAATAAATACAGACGCCGTAACTTTGCTTTGGTTTTAACGAAGCCAAACAGATTAAAACAATAAGAAATATATAAATAAAATAAATACTTATGAATTAATAAATTATAACAATATATATATATATTTAATATATAAAAAAAGAGGAAAAAAATACTAATTTAACCCAAATCCCGGTTCTTCTTCTTCTGTGTTTGTTAAATGTGTCAAACTCTCAGGTCCTCGTCCCTGAAGCTCGGGCAGGAAGCCGGTGGCCGTGATGGAGGTCGGATAAGGAAACAAAGGAGTGAGTGACGAGGACGAGATAAGAGGACAGGAGAGTTACTGTGAGTCAGAAGTTGTGTTTGATGTGTCAGAAGCAGCCGGAAGGTCAGAGGTCACGGAAACATGAAAGACCTGAAAGAGTTTATATGTGTCCTGAACATAAAATGATTAAACATCAAAATCAGCAGGACATAAATGAAAACATTCAAACTATTTGGTGAATTATAACGTTTTTTTATTTTTTTTATTGAGGCATTTATATGAAAATAATGAGTCGAAAATGTCTGAAAGTTATTGTCATGGCGTTAGCCGTTGATTTCCATCACGATTTAATTAAACCAGAAATGTTGAACAACAACAGCTGTACTAACTCTCTTTTGAGTTCCTTCCAAGAAACTTCCTAGAAATTAGTTTTTATGGACTCGTAAAAAATGAAGGATTTTATATAAAAAATACAATAAACTACGCAAGCTGTTCATGAAGCCGTCTTCACACTGCCAGGAATGAAACGACATTCGTCTCTGAATCCTGTGTCTGTTGTTTCTTTGGACCGAAGATCTGGAAGTCCACGAGTTCCATATAAAGATGCTTTTAATTCACCATGAAACATTCAGCTTTATTCGGCTTTTAAAGCGACTTCTATCTCAACTTCATCTGATCCCACGCAGCGAGAGCCCCTCACAACCAGCCGGCAGAGGCAGTCAGACAGTCGTGGGGCGTTTAGCCATCAGGGGGCGGACGATGCCTTCAGGGGTCAGATGATGCCTTCGGAGGGTAAGACGATGCCTTCAGGGGTCAGACAATGCCTTCAGGGGGTGGACAATGCCTTCAGGGGGCAGACAATGCCTTCAGGGGGTGGACAATGCCTTCAGGGGGCAGACGATGCTTTCAGGGGTCAGGCGATGCCTTCAGGGGGTGGACAATGCCTTCAGGGGGCAGACAATGCCTTCAGGGGGCAGACAATGCCTTCAGGGGGTGGACAATGCCTTCAGGGGGCAGACGATGCTTTCAGGGGTCAGGCGATGCCTTCAGGGGGTGGACAATGCCTTCAGGGGGCAGACAATGCCTTCAGGGGGCGGACAATGCCTTCAGGGGGCAGACGATGCTTTCAGGGGTCAGGCGATGCCTTCAGGGGGCGGACAATGCCTTCAGGGGGTGGACAATGCCTTCAGGGGGCAGACAATGCCTTCAGGGGGTGGACAATGCCTTCAGGGGGCAGACGATGCTTTCAGGGGTCAGGCGATGCCTTCAGGGGGTGGACAATGCCTTCAGGGGGCAGACAATGCCTTCAGGGGGTGGACAATGCCTTCAGGGGGCAGACAATGCCTTCAGGGGGTGGACAATGCCTTCAGGGGGCAGACGATGCTTTCAGGGGTCAGGCGATGCCTTCAGGGGGTGGACAATGCCTTCAGGGGGCAGACAATGCCTTCAGGGGGTGGACAATGCCTTCAGGGGGCAGACGATGCTTTCAGGGGTCAGGCGATGCCTTCAGGGGGTGGACAATGCCTTCAGGGGGCAGACAATGCCTTCAGGGGGTGGACAATGCCTTCAGGGGTCAGGCGATGCCTTCAGGGGTCAGGCGATGCCTTCAGGGGGTGGACAATGCCTTCAGGGGTCAGGCGATGCCTTCATGGGCCAGACGATGCCTTCATGGGGCAGACGATGCCTTCAAGGGGCAGATGATGCCTTCAGGGGTCAGACGATGCCTTTGTAACGGAGTCAGAAATGCATTCTGTCATTTCTTGTTTTCAATGTATTGTATTTTATTTTTGTTTGTTGTTCAACGATATTGTTGAGTGTTTGTGAATTTTATTTTAATGAGCTATTTTTATTTACCGTTATTTTTAAAAATCTGTTTCCTGCGGAAATTGCTTTCCATCTCTGTTGTACTTCCTGCTCCTGAGTCCGTCTTCCCCTCACAATGGCTTTGTATTGCTGAAGGTGAGTTGAGTGAGGAACGATGTCGAACTATTTTCTCTGTATTCTTTAATAAAAAGTGACCGTTTATGTCACATACAATAGTGGAACGTTAATACGATCCCGGCGTCCAGCTGTCGTGTCATTTAGACCGTTAAAATATACCTTTGGTGGCAGTTTTGTTGAGCCAGTTTGGCGCCGTTTGTTAAGCTACATCCGGTCGCCCCAACGTATACTTTCTTTGTGTAAATTGTTTTGTTTTGCGTGTGTATAGGAAGCGGAAGTACAGAGACAGACCAGAAGGAAATTGTGTGTGTTCTGCTCTCTCCTGCAGGTATGGTTTTCCTTTTGTTCATTTTCGCTGTTTCTGTTAAAATTACTCGAGCTCATGTAGTTATTTATTTTGTCGAATAGGGGTCGCTGTTTTGTATGTTACATGTTTTGTATGTTACATGTCATGGTTTTTGATGAATATTGTTATCATTTAGATTTAATGTGGTCCTGGCTTCCCCTGACAATGGCTTTGTATTGCTGGAGGAAGCGGAAGTACAGAGACAGACCAGAAGGAAATTGTGTGTGTTCTGCTCTCTCCTGCAGAATAAATAAGTATTGGGAAAATACACCATCTGAGTCAAGTTCTTCCGTGCCCGTTCCACCTCCGTTACACTGGTGCCGTGACCTTCGGATCTTCAGACCAGCTTGATGCTCGTCGCCGTGGATGTTGTGCTGACGTCCTGATCCGCCTTTGAAGACCGTTGTGGTCATATCAGGTTTTTAAGAGATTGTGGAATAGGGCATAGTGCTTCAAATTGTTTGATCTCAGTGTGTCGATGACTTTTGATTATTGATATATACATTTTTTTTCTTTCTGCATATTCATTGCATTTCTACTACGTTTTGGTTCTAAATACACAACGCAAGTACATTTATTGGTTATAAAAACGATCGCTATAGCAACAATGGATGAGTTTGCTAGCCCTAAGTTGCCAAAGGGGAGGGGTGCTTGGCTCAGTCATATTTCTGACAGTAGGAATGTGGGATACTCTAAACTAACACCGGATAATTGTGATACAGGGCTAGGTCAGAGCCCAGATTGTACTCCTGTTGGTGGGTTAATGAGGGGTCCTCTTACGTCTACTCCTGACAGTGATGTCGATGCCATAAACCATCTCACAGACATGGTAGGGAAGTTAGGTGTTCAAATTGGTGAGTCTATTGTAGAGAAATTAATATCAGCTGGTGTTGTAAACATGAACAGTGATACCCAGACTACTACCACCCAGACAACACAATGTACTGTTGACCAACATGAACGCCCTCCACATGTGACAGTCCATGTGAACTCTGATAAAGGACTTCAGACATTCAGAGGTGACAATACTGACAGATACCCAGTCCAGGACTGGATTGACATGACTAAAACACATCTCCGAAAACGAGAGATTCCTCTGTGTGACCAAGCAGAAGAAGTTATGAGCCATTTGATGGGCAAGGCCAGAGATGTTGTGAAGATTGCCTTGCGTAGTGACCCTGCGCTTAATGTCAAACAAGAACCTGAACTGATATATAATGTTCTCCTCCACGACTTCAGTGTCACTCCCTCATGTCTTCCTCTCGCAGACTTCTATGCTACCTTGCCTGAGCATAGAAAACCCAGTCGACTACTGGATAAGACTGAACAAAGCTGCCGACCTCGCTCTCGTAGGTTTACACAGACAAGGGAAGCGGACGGAGAACATGAATGATGAAGTGGCGCTTATGTTTGTCAAGCACTGCCCTGACCCAGAATTGGCTTGCACTCTGAAGTTTAAACCACTTCACGAATGGACCTCGCGTGATGTTCAGCTGAGGATTGATGAATATCAACGCGAGTTGAGGTCTAGTGGCGGTGCCGCGGGTACTGCACATCTAAAGAGCTACATCACTGCAGTGGCTTCTGACCAGCCCAGTCAGCCATCGACTGGCCAGGCAGTGCAGTGCCTTACTCAGAGTCCCTCACCTTCCCATCTCCAAACCCAGCATCATGTGTGTCATCCCCTTTGCCCTTCTCCAGCATCTGCCCCAGTTCCAGGTGAACTCTGTCATGCTCCGAGTCGTCCCTCTGTGCCAGTCGTGGCACAAAATCTCCAACAGTCAGAGGAGAGACTTCTCACCCGTATGGTCGACATGTTCCAGGAGATGATGGAGAAAATGCAGTCGCGCGACACTGTGCATCCAACTCGAGGTGGGCGATTCCAGCGTCCCTCCCATGAAAAGCGTTCCAGAGAGGCAGTTTGTAAGGTCTGCAATGACTCAAGCCACACCACCATCTCACATTGTATGGCCGAGAGACTTTGTTTTGGCTGCCATGCCCCCGGCCACACCAAACTGAACTGCCCTGCCAAAGACTCAACCCGACACCAGACGGAGGGAAACTAGCCGACTTGTATTCAGAGGGAGGCAGTACAGGTCGCACAACAGACTCCCAAACAGACGACATGTCTGATGCTGAGACTGTGTACACGTCTGCGAGAGACTCGTGTGATAAATCTGAGGTGGTTGTTTATCAGAATATTCACAGAGTTGGCAGTAGTGACAGTCTTTTCTACACACCTGTGGTAATGGGTGGGACTATTACAATAGGTGGCATGTTGGACAGTGGCTCCATGGCATGTAGCATTAGTGAAACAGCTGAGATGAAACTGAGAGATGCTGGAGTGATAACTGACCAAGAACAAATTGATGTCAATGTAGTCCTTGTTGGATGTGGTGGACTTCGTGTTAGGCCCAAGTGTGCTTTTGGTGTGGAGATGGAAATTTATGATTCTAAGATGTTTGTTCCAACACTTGTTGTCCCTGGACAGCATGATGAGTTGATTATAGGGACCAATGTTATAAAACACGTCTTGCGCCAGTCTAAACTCTGCAAGTCCTATTGGAAGACTGTATCTGGCCCTTGCCCAGACAAAGACTCGGACACTGAAAGTTTTCTGTCCATGCTCTCAGGTCTGAGCCCATGGAAAGGTGGAGATGTTCCTGACAAGGTCGGTACAGTCAGATGTAACTCAGCCACCTGCCTCGAGCCTGGCCGTGAATATCTCATCTGGGGGAAATTACCCAAGAACACTGTTATCTCCCCAGGTAGCACCGTCATGACAGAGCCCACTTCATCCCGCTCAGCTCCCAGGGGTGTTCTGGTCGCAAAGATTGTGACTACACTTTGGGGAGACAGGCAGGTTCCGCTGAAGCTCATCAATACATCTGACAGACCTGTGCTCTTGAGGCGAAATGCAAAGTTGGCTGATGTCTATACGTGTGCAGCGCTTGAGGACATGGAGGTTGCTGAACAGACAGAGGTTCCCCTGGCTGGCTGCACCCAATCAGCCGTGCCTCCTGCTGCTAATGCAGACTCTTCCAAAGAAATGCTTGGCTCTATTGGGCTTAGTACTGTTGACGTTGAGTCGTGTGAGGTGTCTGTGGACAGTAAGAAGAGGATGGCTGACCTTGTGATGCAGTATGAGGACATCTTTTCACGCCACCATCTTGATTGTGGGGAGGCAAAAGACTTCGTTCATCGCATACACCTGTCGGATAACAGGCCATTCAGACTCCCATACAGGAGAGTGCCCCCTGGCCAGTACCAAAAGCTGCGTCAGGTACTGAGCGAGATGGAGGAAAAAGAGATCATCAGAAAGTCAACCAGTGAATACGCTTCACCATTGGTGCTTGTGTGGAAGAAAAACGGAGATCTCCGCATCTGTACGGATTTTCGATGGTTGAATAAAAGGACACTGAAGGATGCTCATCCTCTTCCCCACCAGGCAGATTGTTTGGCAGCGCTAGGGGGGAACTGCCTTTTCAGCACAATGGATCTGACCTCCGGGTTTTACAATATGCCACTCCACGAGGACGACAGAAAGTATTCTGCCTTCACCACTCCCATGGGCCTGTATGAGTACAACCGTCTGCCGCAGGGCCTCTGTAACAGTCCTGGGAGCTTTATGCGCATGATGACAAGCATTTTTGGTGACCAAAACTATTTGAGTCTCTTATGCTACTTGGATGACTTGCTGGTGTTTGCACATGATGAGGAGACTGCCTTGCTGCGCCTGGAGACGGTGTTTAAGAGGCTGCGTAGACACAACTTGAAGTTAGCCCCCAAAAAGTGCTTCTTCCTCAGGAGGTCTGTAAAGTTTCTTGGCCATATTGTTGATGAGAGTGGTGTTTCAACAGACCCCAGCAAGGTTGAGAGCATCACCAACATGACAAGCACTGATCTCATGGAGCCTGATGGCGTGACTCCGTCCCCGAAGCGCATACGGTCCTTCTTGGGGATGGTAAACTACTATCAACACTTCATGCCCGGTTACTCTGCAATGGCCAAGCCGCTGTTTGACCTATTGAAAGGTGCGAAGAGAAAAGGTAAACAACACAAAAACAAACTGTCGAGCAGGAAGCTGTATGCGACTGATTGGACACCGGAGCAGGGACAGGCTTTTGAAAGTCTGAAAGCTTCACTGGTCCACTGTGTTGTCTTGGCTCACCCCGATTTCAACCGTCCCTTCATGCTGTCAACTGATGCGTCCCTGGATGGTCTAGGTGCGGTTCTGTCTCAAATTCAGGAGGGTGACGCACGAGCCAGGCCCATTGCTTTTGCCGGCAAGTCGTTATCTCGGTCCCAAAAGAACTATCCAGCTCATCGGTTGGAGTTTCTAGCCTTAAAATGGTCAGTCTGCGAAAAGTTCAGTCACTGGCTGAAAGGCCACAAATTCACTGTCTGGACCGATAACAACCCGTTGACTCACATTCTGACAAAGCCAAAGCTAGATTGTTGTGAGCAACGCTGGGTATAAGTTGGCAAGTTACGACTTTGACATCAAGTATGTTCCGGGCCCACAGAACATCGTAGCTGATGCCCTGAGCCGTGTGCCGTTTGTCAAAGCGAGTGTTGGCCACAGGCTGCTCGCTGAGCCCTATGCTGGTCTCCTTGCCGAAGTCAAGGATATGTCAAGTTTCTCAGTCCAAAATGCCTTTCGCTCATCCAGTCATGACAGGGAGCCCTCCACTCGGAGTGACGATGCCCATGCCCAGTCTGCATCCAGTCCGCTGCGCATGCACAGTCAGTCTGTGGCGAAGGAGGACGTGTCCGCTGTACTACAGTCACACATTGAGTGGGATGTTGGCCCGAGAGCCCGTGCTGTTGAGGTGTTGCAGCACTTGCCTCAGTTGGTTCTGCCTGGACTAGACGCCTTGCCTGCTTACACCGTGAAAGACCTCTGTGATAAGCAGTCGGAGGATAGAACCCTCTCTCGTGTGCTGTCCTATGTCGAGAGACATCGGAGGCCTTCTAGGAGAGAAAGATTCAATGAGTCTGTCTTGGTCATGAGGTACCTGAAACACTGGGATAGGCTGACCGTGAAGGATGGTGTGTTGTACAGGATTTCAAGGGATCAGAAGACCAAAGCAAAGCGGTTCCAATACGTTGTCCCTGACTCACTGAAGACGGAGGTTCTGCAGGGGATTCACGATAAAGCCGGACATCAAGCTCAGTCCAGGAGCCTCAGCTTGGCGAGACAAAGGTTTTTCTGGCCAAACCTCGACAGGGATGTAAGAGACTATGTTCGTCATTGTCAGCGATGCGTCGTAAGCAAGACAGTCGAGCCTGAAGGACGAGCCCCCCTGGAAAGCATAAAAACGACCCGACCACTGGAGTTGGTCTGCATTGACTTTTGGTCGGCTGAGGACTCCAGAAACAGATCTGTCGATGTTTTGGTGATAACTGATCATTTCACGAGGATGGCTCAAGCGTTTCCATGTAAAGACCAAACGGCTAAGCAGGTGGCTAGGGTTCTATGGGACCGGTACTTCTGTGTCTTTGGATTCCCGGAAAGGATCCATAGTGATCAAGGTGCTAACTTTGAGAGTCTGCTGATTAGTGAGCTTCTCAGGGTCTCGGGTGTCAAGAAATCGCACACAACCCCCTATCACCCAATGGGGAATGGGAGTGTGGAACGTTTCAATCGGACCCTGGGTGGCATGATTCGAGCGCTGCCCCCTGAAGAGAAGGCTGACTGGCCTCGACGCTTACAGACTCTGACGTTCATGTATAACTGCACGGAACACGAGACGACAGGTTATCCTCCCTTCTACCTCATGTTTGGCCGGATCCCCCGCCTGCCTGTTGATGTCCTCTTTCGTACTGTTCTTCATGACTCTGCCGTGATGAGCTATGAGAAGTATGTGGCGAGTCTCGCTGACGACCTGAAAGAAGCAATGAAGATTGCTCAGGTCCATGCTACAAAAGAGCAGAATCGACATGCTCAGTTGTACAACAGGAGAGTAAAGGGACCCAATATCAAGATCGGTGACAGGGTGCTCCTGGCCAACAGAAAGGAAAGAGGTAAAAAGAAGCTTGCTGACAGGTGGGACTCAACCGTCTACACTGTGGTGGACGTAAAGACGGAGACACACACATACAGAATCCGCGACACAGTCACTGGACGGGAGAAGGTGATCCACAGGAACTTGCTGATGCAGGTTAATTTCCTTCCTGTAGGGGACACATGTGAAATGTCTGACCTGGCTTCATCCCTGCTAGTTACAGGATCCTCAGCTTCAGGAGATGATAGTGGTGAGGCAGAAGAGGTGCCTGGGAGAAGGAGTGAGTCTCGCAGTGTGGCTAGTGAAAGCTTTGACACTGAAAGTGACAGAGAACCTCCTGTAACTGTGGAAGATGGACAGGGCATCTTGACTGATGCGGTGCCTGTGGATTCGGAGAGGAGAACCATTGCATGGATTACTCAGTTGTCTGTGCCAAGTCTAGCTGAGGCGGAAACGGCTGACATGACGAGTGTTACTTCTGATCTCCAGAACACAGCTATCTCACATGAGGACCACACAACTGATCAGTCTGTGACTGGTGATTCTTGCCCTTTGACTGCTGCAGATGTCTCAGCAGATGTGAGACAGTCAGACTTTGATCTTGACACCACGACACAGACGGACAACACATCTGACACTTTGCACACTGTGGTTGAGGTCTCACCCGCACACTCTGGTCGTTTTAATGCACAGGTCAGGTCAAGATTTGGTCGCATAATTAATCCTGTGAACAGGCTTATACAGACCATGTCCAGGCAGGATGTTGTCCAGGAGTAGCTCAATGTTGGAGCTGTTTGCAACTCCATATTCCAGATTTTTACTTTTTGAAACCATAAGCCGGTAGCTTATGCCTTTATGGGTCTGGAAAGTGTTAGTATAATGTCCCACTGTTCTGTTTTCCTTATGTCATGGGCCAGTATTGCACTGCACTTTGTGTGGGTCTTGTGGGGTGTACAAGGCACCCCGTTGCCAGTTGTTGGGTTGAGAGGCAAGCACTGCTCTCGTACCACTTCATCCTTATGGGATACATTTATGTTGGTTTCCTTAATGTTGGCCCTTTGTAAGTTGTCAACCTGTAATGTTTTCTTTGGCGTGCACTCTGTAGTCAGTGCTCATGTTTGATAAAATTCAGTGGGGGTGAATGTAACGGAGTCAGAAATGCATTCTGTCATTTCTTGTTTTCAATGTATTGTATTTTATTTGTGTTTGTTGTTCAACGATATTGTTGAGTGTTTGTGAATTTTATTTTGCAGAAATCAAACTTCTCTTCTGTCTGGAATTAATGTTCCAACATTTGACAGAAGAAGAAGAAGAAGAAGAAGAACTGTCCTGCAACGCCCTCTGGTGGACAGAGAGAGAACAGCAGGTTGTCAATGAGGTTAAAGACACAATCCAGTTTAATCGAGGGAACATATGAATAAATAAATATTATATATATATGAATGAATTACATTGATTGTAGTGCAATAATTGCATGTATTATAGTAAAATATTTGTTTTGATTATTGTTGAATAATTGATTATTGATTGATTACTTACATTGATTTTAATGCAATGACTACAGTTATTCTTGTGCAATAATTCTATTGATTATAGTGAAATAAATGTGTAGATTATTGTGAAGTGACTTCCAGGATAAATGTGATTAATAGAACATAAGTAGTGAGTTTATGGAACCTGTTCTTTATTTTTTACACATCGTCTCATGACGTACCACGGATAACAACCTGTGTGTGTGTGTGTGTATGTGTGTGTGTTTGGTACTTCTATCTTTATGAGGTCCGGTTTTAGCCCGTAACAGGATATATAAGGCATAAAAAACTTCACATTTTAAACGTCATACTGTAGACGTCATACTTTAAACATCATATGTTTTCCCATTTCCTTTCTACTGTAAGTTTGAACTCTAACTACAGACATTTATATTTCCCTCTGTTTACGTCTTTATGCTAAGCTAAGCTTACCGTCTCCTCTTAACTAAAAGTGCATTTACAAAAAATGTTTTACCTGAAGCTAAAGTTAAAGGTCAATAAGGGTCCTCACAAGTATAGCGACACAAAAACATGTGTGTGTGTGTGTGTGTGTGTGCACTTACAGATGGTTTATGGCCTCATCACACACACACACAGGTGTGGTGTAAGCGTCAGGTGTGTGTGCGTCTTTCTCCCTTTTCCTGCTCAAAGCTCAAAGTTCAGACAGACGGAGACGACAAGCGAACGCCACAAACAACAACAACAACGGGGATTCACCGGGAAAAGGAAACTTTGCGCCTAAAAAAATCACAGAAGAAGAAGGAGAAGGAGGAGAAGGAGGAGAAGGAGGAGAAGGAGACGGGGCGTCTCCGACAGCAGATGGACAGAAGCTCGATGTGAACCGACGGCTCCTCCGACCGACGGCCATCTTGGAGACGGACAGGCGAGTCTGGAGCTGCCGCACACAAGTCAAGAGTCACAGCTGGTGTTCATCATTATTATGATTCAATAGAACAACGTGTGCAGCCAGAACACTTTGAAGCCACGACGCTATGACATCATCAAACTGTTTCCGAGACAAACCTTCAGATTCTGGATGTATCTTCATCGTATTCATCAGTTTATCATGTGGTTGATTAATTGAGTGAAAACTGAGGGATCGGTCAGCTGGTCCTGCATGTTTGTTTAGGAGCAGACATTCAGACAGATGTTATTCCAGTTGTTCATAAAGACCTCTAAAGGTAAATGTCTACATCTCAGGAAGCGTCGCAGCTGTTCCTTTATTATTACAAATAAATGACTGAAAAGCAGCGACTTACCTTTTAAAATCACAAAGCTCATGTTTTATTTTGGCCTGTATTTGCTTTTTTAGAAGCTACACAAAAATAATAAATAAAAGTATTTCTTAATTAATGAAGTGTTTATGATGCGCCCTCAGCTCCAGAGGGGGCTCCTCCCCATCGCTCGCCCCTCCCCGGCTGCAGCGCCCCCTGCTGGGCGGCATGGAGCCTGCGGCGGGCCGGCTGCCCCTCCAGGTCCTGGGGGAGAACGAGGCGCTGCAGCAGTTCTTCAGCGGTGAGACGCCGGGAAAGCTTCTCGAGGGTCTAGGATGTAGTTTTTTAAGAGGCGTGTAGTCCTTCAGGAGGTAAACTAGACTGAAGGGTCTAGTGGTCAAGAAGCACTTCTGTGGGTCCTGAAGTGGATCCGAGAGTCACTTCTTGGAGGTGTCAGGAATCCTAGAGGAGGATCCACTGGCCCCACAGAAGGGCTGAGGGGGTCCTGGGTACACTCAGCTGGTCCTGGAAGTGGTTCAGGGTTGTAGAGACAGATATATTGTTTCTTGTTCTTGTGAACATGAGGTGGAACCTTGAAAAGTGTATTTTAGTCCTTGAAGAAGGCGGTCCATGATCCACAGTAGACTGTATTGGTCCTTCTCACGGTTCAAGTCCTTGTGGAGGTCTACTGGTCCTTACTAAGTGCTCTTTAGGAGATTCAGGTCGTATAGGCAGAAGCATTGATACCCTTGAGGAGGTAGTTATTGTGGACCTTGCTGGGCTCCTTGAAAAGGTTCTGCAGAGATGATCTAGTTGTTTCTGGGTGGGTTCCAGTGGTCCTTTAAAACGGTGAAGTGGTCTTTCATAAGGATGCACAGCTCCTGGATTAGGTTCTTTCCTTGAGGAGGTAGTTCCAGGGAATACCAAGGATGAATGAGAAGGGTCTTGAGGTTCCTCAGGTGGTTGATAGAGGTTCTAGGGGTCATTGAGACACCTTAAGTGATCCGCCTTGGGCCGGTTTATATGAGTCAGGTGCTGCTCTTGAAAAGGTTCGCAAGGAAGTTCTAAAGGTCCTCCAGGTAGATCGAGAGGTCCAACACAAAGAGGTTCCACTGCTGCGTGAAGAGATTCAAGTGTTCCTTGTGGATGTTCCAGGAATCCTAGAAGAGGTCTTACTGGTCCAGGAAAGGTTAAGAGGTTCTTAAGAAGACTCGAGTGGTTCCACCAGTCATGGAGGCAGAACGGTCTCACTGAGAAGGAACAAGGTTCTAAGGATCCTTGAGGTTTTACCTTGGAGGCTTCTGTGGGTTCTGAAGGAGTGTTACGTCTCTGGTAGTCCTCAAGGAAAAGGTGTGACAGGTGTTCAGGGAGGTTTAGTCGGTCCTTTACACAGTTCCAGGGTTCTTTGAGAACATTAGAATTGTCCGTGAGGACAATTCACAAAAACAGGAAAAGAAACTTGGGATTTTGGACAAAATTAACTAAAGTCAACAGTGCAGAAAGAGAAATTTATTAACAAGTGTGTGTGTGTGTCTTTGTGTGTGTGTGTGTGTGTGTGTGTGTGTGTGTGTGTAGGTCAGGATGTGCGTGGTGTGTTGGACAGCTCCGTTGCCGTGGATACGAGCATCCTGGAGCAGTTCCTCAGTAACGATATGGACCCCAACAGCTTGTGAGACTCGTGAAACTCAACCGTCGTTTTTAACGTGCTGCTCATGAACGCTGCTTTAAATACACACCTTGTTATTCATGTTTTACAATAATGAAGAGAGGACATAAACTAGAAGAGGTATTAAAATAGAGGTCATGTGTATGTGGGTCGTCAGATACTCCACGATGTTTATGTGCTCGCAGTTTGTTTACTTGTTTGTGTGTTTGTTTCCCAGCATGCTCCCTGAGTCTCCTCCGGACTCGAGCTCGGAGGCCTGTTCACCTGCACAGATACCAGGTATCCTTCACAGGAGGCTTCATTCAATATACTTTATACTTCAGGCCTCTACGAACAAATTTACAAATGGCGGAAACTCCTAAATGTCGGCTCTAAATGCCGGCGTTCAAACCGGAGGGTTGACTCCCATGTGACTCTGTGTCTCGTTTGAGTCTAAATCCACTTCTCTGATTGGTAGACTTCCACTGCGAGGCGTCCTATTGGTCCAACCACCAGAACATCCAACCGACACAGCGGCCGGGCCCCTCGACGTCCTGTTGCTTTAAGGCCCGAGGCCCCGCCCACCCCGAGCTGATGACCCACGATCAGCTACGCACTTTGGGCCTTACGAACACTTTGGTCAAGTCCGGGACGTCGCCCGCTCCACCGCACACACACCGCTCACCTGAACACACACACTACCTGAGTCCAGAGTGCTGCCCGCAGGTCTACGCCCCTCCCCCGCCTTCTGCCCCGCCTCCTCCGCCGCCGCTGGCTCCCTCGAACAGCTACGCCGCGCCCTGCGCCGGTCCCAGCCTCGTCCCGAGCTTATCCACGCCCCCTTCGAGCTACCTGTTGGGCTCCACCTCGTCGCTGCACACCTGGTAAGCAAAGCTCCGGCCGTCTCGTGGGTTTAAGTCTCAACACGTTGAACACATTCGACTGGCTGAAGAAACATGTCGTAAAAAAAGGAGCTTGACTGATTGAAGCAGTCTGGGTTCCTCTGGGAAGAATCCCCAAAGCTGAGGAACCTCAACAGCAAAGCTCCTGGATCTGGACTCTAGCTACTGACCGAGACCTCCAGTAGGGGGCGTGAGTTCACATATGTATTGTGGATGTAGTTAGGCCCTGAACGCATCATTTTGAGGTTGGCAACAATCAGTTAATGAGAGCGACAACAAGCCCATGTCACCAGGAGTCTTGAAATCATACAACGTGATGTCGTCGGCATTCAAATTCAAATATATTTACAGAAACAGAAACAGTAGAAGATCTAAAGAGGAGCCTTGTGGCACACCGCAAGTTAGCCAGATAGTAGAGGAGGAAGCATCTGCTGATGTCGGCTCGAACCCAAATGGAGTCACCAGCATCCAGACGTACAAGTCAAGACCAGCTCCGAGGCGACGTGGACCAATAGCAGCGTGTTATCCCGACACGTCACCCCATGCATGGAGATAAACTGCTGGGATCCAGAACATGTGACATGTAACTGTTCTCGCCATAATGGAGCATCTAGCATGAGACTCACCAGCATCAGACACAACCAGGAGATTGTTGATAATCCGCCTTTACCAGGAAATCACAATAATCTTGACAGACACGATGGTGACTCGGGGATCGGTGGTTTGGTCTGATTCTTTTCCTGCTTCAGCTCCCCAGAGAGTAAAAAAAGGAGGAGATCTGAATCTGAGGAACTATCGGCAGGAATGGAGGCCGTCTGCAGTGAGGCTGACGGGACTCAAGGCGACGGCGTCGGCGGTTTGGGATCCTGCCAACTCCTCACATGGGAACACTACAGGCTGGAGCATTGGATCACCTCCTACGACGGCAGCTCCCAAACAATGTGAGTTCAGAATCGGCTGAATCTGGGTTGTCATTGTTCATCTTCAGAGCTTCAACTTCATCTTCTCCTGCGCCCCCAGGTGTCCTCCTGCCTACCACGTCGACACCGACAAAGGCTTCAACTACTCCGTGGCCGACGAGGCCTTCGTCTGCCAGAAGAAGAACCACTTCCAGGTCACCGTTCACATCGGCGTGGCCACGGAGCCGGCGTACGTCCAGACGCCCGGCGGGCCGCGGCCGGTCGACCACTTCCAGATCCAAGTGTTCGGGGTCAAGGTACGGAGAGACAGAAGTGTGCACTTTGCCTTCAAGCTTCAGCTGAAGTTTGGTTGAGGGCGTCCAGTCTTTCCTCTGGTCACTCCCGTCCGTCTCACTCCTCACAGCTGGAGTCTCCGAGCCACCAGGTGACTATTGAGCAATCTCAGCCCAACCGCAGCAAGAAGCCCTTCAACCCCGTCAGGTAGCGACGCATCCCACATGCACCACGGCCGATGCACCGGCACACCGAGTTCAATGGGGTTTGGGACTATCTGGTCCAGTTCAGGGAGGACGTTCTGGTTCTGTGCTGATAGGTTTGGGGAAGTAAAGAAAGACTCAAAGCATTCACATACCTCAGCTTTGAATGTAAACACACCTGCGTCCTTCTTACACACTCCATCAACTGAAGTAGTTTATTATGTAAGATAGTCTTCGGGACTTTCACCCAGGAAGCCGCTGTCTGCATCAGTAAACATTGTAAACATGAGTTTATGTCTCAGTCTCTAGTTTCAAGTCTTCTTCTATACAGCATGATGTCATCATTTAGTACATGATGGTCCTTTAGAGTCACACAGACCATAAAGCAGGGGACGCTTTAGGGGCGGGGCTAGAAGGCGATTGACCAGAGACGTATACGGCGTCTCTACGTCCCTCCTCCTCAGTCCACATATGATCACTTCCTGTTAATTGGTTCTTTGACCACTAGGGGCAGCGAGGAGCCGATTCTCACTGCACTGTAAAACATTCACTGCTCCACTAGGGTCAGCTTGAGATGATCAGTACCAGAATCCAATACAAGGACCATGGATCGGGGAGTTTAGGGTTTTTCCCTGTGTAGAACTAAGGAGACGAAATCCTGCCTTAGTCCAAAGAAGACTTCATTTTAATGGTGCGGGACCACAGGAGGCGCGGGGGACCCCACACATGAAACATTGGCAGGGCAAGAGGCAGTTTGCCAAAGAAAGGACAGGGTAAGGGGCTGGCCGGACGGCACTTCCAGGAGGCGCCCAGGCACAGCCAAGAAAGGCAAACCCAGGAGCAGGTGCAGGAGGCCCAGGCAGGGGCACGGACATGGGCAGGGAGCGGGAGGTTTTGGGGCGGCGAGGGGAGGGCGAGACGCCTCCAGGGTCAAGGTTCAGGGTAAAGGGAAGACAGAATGGCTTGCACCAAGGCTCGCTGAACATTGACAAGTTTTTTGGGTACCCAGTCCAGTTCAATCCTCTAAGCTACAGCTGACTCACATCGATGCTTTGACCTCACCAAAGCAGGCCTCCAACCCGGGGTAGGAAGGAGACCCAGGACAGGCCGTCACCGGGCCCGGCCCTGTCAAGGCCGGTGGGATCGACCAGTCAGGAGGACGTTCTGGCGTCCGATAGGGGTCAAGGCCAGGCTAATACGCCGGGGCCGATGCACCGTCCAGACCGTCAACGACAGAGGAAGAACATCCCCCAGGACCGGTTGTAGACTGGTAACTGAGGAGTCCAAAAGTTTGAATTTCCAGAGAGTCTTGTTGGGGCTGACAGGAGGCAGGGACGCAGCAGGGCGGGGAGGACATCGGGAGGAGGTCTCCAGTCGACAATAACACCGAGGCCCACAGGGAGATCAGACACATCCTCACAGGAGCAGGTGCGGGCAGGGCACACTGAGCTACGCTTGAGCGCCGAGCAGTGTCAGGAACGTGTCCAGGCAACATGGCAGGAAGGAAGGACCAGACTGCCAGTAGGGCGGGATCAGTGAGGTCAGGAGGCAGGATCCGATGATCAATGACCAGGTAGAAGATTCACAGATCATTCCTGCATGGTCAACGGGTCAGATTGAGTGAGGACGGTCCTGCCTCAGCCAGTCTGTCAGCGATCGTCGTCTGTCAAGGCCGCTGACAATCTAAACCGTGAGAGGCTTAGAATGAAGCAAGTATTCGTGATGCAATCGCAGACGCCCAAGGACATCATCCAGAGGCTGAGCAGTTGGGACAGAGGTGACCCCGCTGTTCTGACTTGACGAGTCTTCCTCAGGTCAGGCTCCGAGCACAGGGAGGAGGAACTCAGGGCAGGATCAGTCAGAGGACAGCCAGTGTCGCCATCCAATGACAGGACCAGAACCAGAATGGCGGAGATCGGACAGAGCCGAGGCGCTGAGCGCTGAAGGTCAGTGACAGGCCAGGCATCATCGCATCAGGATCATCCAGTCGACACAACCAGGTCACAAATTTCTGTTAACCTGGAAAATCCAAACCTTCCATGAATATGTACTTCGTCACCTGTCAATCTTCTGTAGCGTTGCTCAAAGATAGCAGGTATGGAGAAGGAGGGCATCTGAGGCCTAAGCACAGGAGGCTGACAGGAGGCGCGGGACTCGGCGCGCGTGCGTGGAGTCCTGCACTTCACATGGAGCACACTCAGTGGGCATGAATCATCGCTGGCAGCTCAGAATTGTCGGGTCAGACACGCAGGAGTCACGGTTTATAGCACCAGAGTCAACTTCATGCTGGCTCTGCAAAGCTCGAGGTGGTGCAGGCTGCAGCGACCGGCAGGCGGTCAACTCGTCCGGGTTGTCAGGCTGCTGCAGACAGAAGATCCTCTTCCAGTACCAGTACATTGGGCTCACGTACCTGGTCAAGCACCGGTCTGAGGCCTGACCGATCAGTTTGGGTGAAGGAAGCACAGAAGTTCACGCCTCAAGCTTCAGCTGAATGGTACGAGTCAGGCGTTTCTCTGTCACGTGTCCGCTCACTCCTACAGCGCCGCCAAGGTGATATAGGAGATGAAGCGTCAAGCAGTAGCGAGCTCACTGAAACCTGGCAGTTAATGTGGGAATCTGGTCCTTAGGAAGGACGTCTGGTGAGCGATACAGTGTGGCTGAGCTCAAGCTTCAAACCTCAGCTTTGATCCATGGCCTTCACATCCATCACTAAGGGTTTAGTGATGATCAATAGTCTGAGCCTTGAGCCGTGAGCCGTGTGATAGTAAAGGCTTGTTGGTTTAGCTCAGCCGAGTAATGGAAGTTGCTGCAGAGCATGAGTCATTACATGATGGCTAGAGTACGACTAAAGTAGGGGTGACCTTAGGTGGGGCGTACGATTGCAGCGTACGGTGGCGTTATCGTGCCCTAGTGTGAGCACATGTACTCCTGAGCGTTTGTGGCGAGAGGTCAGCACTAACAGTGTCACGTATGGTGTCACTTGCCCTTAGCGCAATCCCAGTCTGTGGCCATGCCTAGGAGGCGATACAATGAGAAAAACCACGATCGGGTTGAGTGAGCAGTGGTGAGTACGTGACCTTGGTCAGTGATCAATGGCTTAGTCTGACACTGCGCTGGGCGAGTCGTGGCCTTAGGTCTGGCGTCAGGTCCTTCAGGTCGATGGCCTGACATGGTCCGTGCATTATGCTTCATGTGGCCTTCAGTGTCTTAGTGGATGGCAGTGTGTGGCACATTCGAGTCCAGGGCTATGTTGCCTTAGATAAAGTGGACTCATGGAGAGCTTAGAGGTGGACTTAGGTGGCTAGGTGCAGTTAACGTGAGGCCTGTAGTGGCCTTGGTGTGGCCCTATAGTGCAATGGCGTTGGTGTGGCCTTGGTGTGGCCTTAGTGTGGCCTTGGTGTGGCCTTGGTGTGGCCTTGAGTGTGGCCTTAGTGTGGCCCTTGATGTAGCTTTGGTGTGTGGCGTTGGTGTGGGCGTTGGTGTGTTGTAGTGTGGCCTTGAGTGTGGCCTTGGTGTGGGGTGATTGTTAAATGTGGCCTTCGGTGTGGCCTTAGTGTGGCGTTAGTGTGGCCTTGGTGTGTGGCCTTAGTGTGGCGGTTGGTGTGGCCTTGAGTGTGGCCTTGGTGTGGGCGTTGGTGTGGGCGTTAGTGTGGCCTTAGTGTGGCGCAGTGCCTTAGTGTGGCCTTAGTGTGGCCTTAGTGTGGCTAGTGTGGCAGTGTGGCCTTAGTGTGGCCTTGAGTGTGGCCTTGGTGTGGCGTTGAGTGTGGCCTTAGTGTTGTGTGTGTTAGTGTGGCCTTGGTGTGTGAGCCTTGGTGTGGCCTTAGTGTGGCGTTAGTGTGGTAGTGTGGCGTTAGTGTGGCCTTAGTGTGGCCTTGTGTGGGTGTGGCGTTAGTGTGGCCTTAGGTGTGTGGCCTTGGTGTGGCGTGCGTTGAGTGTGGCATGAGTGTGGCCTTAGTGTGGCCTTAGTGTGGCCTTGGTGTTAGGCGTTGGTGTGGTGTGGGGTGTGGCCTTAGTGTGGCCTTAGTGTGGCCTTAGTGTGGCCTTAGTGTGTGGTGTGGGCCTTAGTGTGGCCTTGAGTGTGGCGCGGGTGCTGTTAGTGTGGCTTTAGGTGTATGTGGCCTTGGGCGAAAGTATTAGTGTGGCTGTGTGGCCTTAGTGTTGGGCGTTGGCACTGTGTGGCGTTGGTGTGGCCAGTGTGGCCTTGGTGGCCTTTTGCATGGTGTGAGTGTGGCCTTGTGGCCTGGTGTGGCCTTGGTGTGTGGCGTTGGTGTGGCCCGTTGGTGTGGCGTTAGTGTGGCCTTAGTGTGGCCTTGGTGTGGCCTTAGTGTGGCGTTAGTGTGGCCTTGGTGTGGGTGAGTGTGGCCTTAGTGTGGTAGTGCAGGCCTTGGTGTGTGGTGGTGTGGCGTTGGTGTGGGCGTTGGTGTGGCGGCATTAGTGTGGCGTTGGTGTGGCTGGTACAGGCGTTGGTGTGGCCTTAATTAGTGGCGTTGGTGTGGCCTTGGTGTGGGCGTTAGTGTGGCCTTGAGTGTGGCCTTGGTGTGGCGTACAGTGTTGGCGTTAAAGTGTGGCCTTGTGTGGCAGTGTGGCCTTGGTGTGCCAGGTGTGGCGTTAGTGTGGCCTTGGTGTGGCGTTGATTAATGACCTTGGTGTGGCGTGTGGTTAGTGTGCGTTGGTGTGGCGTTAGTGTGGCCTTAGTGTGGCCTTGGTGTGGCCTTGTGTGGCCTTAGTGTGGCGTTAGTGTGGCCTTGGTGTGGCGTTAGTGTGGCCTTGGTGTGGCGTTGGTGTGGCCTTGGTGTGGCTGGTGTGGCGTTAGTGTGGCCTTGGTGTGGCGTTGGTGTGGCGTTAGTGTGGCCTTGGTGTGGCGTTGGTGTGGCGTTGGTGTGGCCTTGGTGTGGCCTTGGTGTGGCCTTGGTGTGGCGTTAGTGTGGCGTTGGTGTGGGCGTTAGTGTGGCCTTGGTGTGGCGTTAGTGTGGCGTTGGTGTGGCCTTGGTGTGGCCTTGGTGTGGCGTTAGTGTGGCCTTGAGTGTGGCCTTGAGTGTGGCGTTAGTGTGGCGTTAGTGTGGCCTTGGGCGGTGTGGCGTTAGTGTGGCCTTGGTGTGGCCTTGGTGTGGTGGTGTGGCGTGTGGCCTTGAGTGTGGGCGTTGAGTGTGGCGTTAGTGTGGCCTTGAGTGTGGCCTTGGTGTGGCGTTAGTGTGGGCGTTGGTGTGGCCTTGGTGTGGCCTTGGTGTGGCGTTAGTGTGGGCGTTGGTGTGGCGTTAGTGTGGCCTTGGTGTGGCGTTAGTGTGGCCTTGGTGTGGCCTTGGTGTGGCCTTGAGTGTGGCGCTTGGTGTGGCCTTAAGTGGGCTTGGTGTGGCCTTGGTGTGGCCTTGAAAAGTGTGGCCTTAGTGTGGCCTTAGTGTGGCCTTAGTGTGGCCTTGGTGGCGTTAGTGTGGCGCTTAGTGTGGCGTTGAGTGTGGCGTTGGTGTGGCCTTAGTGTGGCCTTGGTGTGGGCGTTAGTGTGGCCTTAGTGTGGCCTTGGTGTGGGCGTTAGTGTGGCCTTAGTGTGGCCTTAGTGTGGGCGTTGGTGTGGCGTTTAGTGTGTGGCTTGTGTGGCCTTGGTGTGGCCTTGGTGTGGCCTTAGTGTGTTGTGTGGCCTTAGTGTGGCCTTGGTGTGGTTAGTGTGGCCTTGGTGTGGCTTTAGTGTGGCCTTGGTGTGGCCTTAGTGTGGCTGTGGCGTAGTGGCCTTAGTGTGGCGTTGGTGTGGCCTTAGTGTGGCCTTAGTGTGGCGTTGTGTGGCAGTGTGGGCCCAGTGTGGCGTTAGTGTGGCGTTAGTGTGGCGTTAGTGTGGCCTTAGTGTGGCCTTAGTGTGGCGTTGGTGTGGCCTTGGTGTGGCGTTGAGTGTGGCCTTGGTGTGGCCTTGGTGTGGCCTTGGTGTGGCCTTGGGTGTGGCCTTGGTGTGGCCTTGGTGTGTGGCGTTAGTGTGTGGTGGCCTTGGTGTGGCCTTGGTGTGGCCTTGGTGTGGCCTTAGTGTGGCCTTGGTGTGGCGTTAGTGTGGCCTTGGTGTGGCGTTGGTGTGGCCTTAGTGTGGCGTTGGTGTGGGCGTTGGTGTGGCCTTGGTGCGGCGGTGGTGTGGCCTTGGTGTGGCGTTAGTGTGGCCTTGGTGTGTGGCCTTGGTGTGGCGTTGGTGTGGCCTTGGTGTGGCTGGTGTGGCCTTGGTGTGGCGTTAGTGTGGCCTTAGTGTGGCCTTAGTGTGGCCTTGGTGTGGGCGTGGCGCTGTGTGGCCTTGTGGGCGTTAGCGTGGCCTTAGTGTGGCGTTAGCGTGGCGTTAGCGTGGCCTTAGCGTGGCGTTAGTGTGGCGTTAGTGTGGCCTTAGTGTGGCGTTAGCGTGGCCTTAGCGTGGCCTTAGCGTGGCCTTAGTGTGGCCTTGGTGTGCGTTGGTGTGGCCTTGGTGTGGCCTTGGTGTGGCCTTGGTGTGGCCTTGGTGTGGTTACTTAGTGGCCTTAGTGTGGCCTTGGTGTGGCGTTAGTGTGGCAGCTTAGTGTGGCGTTAGTGTGGCCTTGGTGTGGCGTTGTGTGTGGCGTTAGTGTGGCCTTGGTGTGGCCTTGGTAGTGTATTAGTGTGGCCTTGTAGTGTGGCCTTGGTGTGGCGTTAGTGTGGCCTTGGTGTGGCCTTGGTTGGCCTTAGTGTGGCCTTGGTGTGGCGTTAGTGTGGTGGCCTTGGTGTGGCGTTAGTGTGGCCTTGGTGTGGCTGCGTTGGTGTGGCCTTGAGTGTGGCCTTGGTGTGGCCTTGGTGTGAGGCCTTGGTGTGGCCTTAGTGTGGCGTTAGTGTGGCGTTAGTGTGGCGTTAGTGTGGCCTTAGTGTGGCCTTAGTGTGGCCTTAGTGTGGCGTTAGTGTGGCCTTAGTGTGGCCTTAGTGTGGCGTTAGTGTGGCCTTAGTGTGGCCTTAGTGTGGCGTTAGTGTGGCCTTAGTGTGGCCTTAGTGTGGCCTTAGTGTGGCCTTAGTGTGTGGCGTTAGTGTGGCCGTTGGTGTGGCCTTGGTGTGGGCGTTAGTGTGGCCTTAGGTGTGGCCTTGGTGTGGCCTTAGTGTAGTGTGGCCTTAGTGTGGCCTTAGTGTGGGCGTTGGTGTGGCGTTGGTGTGGCCTTTGGTGTGGCGTTAGTGTGGCCTTGGTGTGGCCTTAGTCAATGGTGTGGCCTTAGTGTGGCGTTGGTGTGGCGTTGTGGGCGTTAAGCGTGGCCTTAGTGTATGGTAGTGTGGCCTTAGTGTGGGCGTTGAGTGTGGCCTTGGTGTGGGCGTTGGTGTGGGCGTTGGTGTGGCCTTAGTGTGGCGTTAGTGTGGCCTTGGTGTGGCCTTGGTGTGTGGGCGTTAGTGTGGCGTTAGTGTGGCCTTAGTGTGGGCGTTGGTGTGGCCTTGGTGTGGCGCTTAGTGTGGCGTTAGTGTGGCCTTAGCGTGGCCTTAGTGTGGCGTTGGTGGCCTTAGTTAGTGTGGCCTTAGTGTGGCCTTAGTGTGGCCTTAGTGTGGCGTTAGTGTGGCGTTAGTGTGGCCTTAGTGTGGCCTTAGTGTGGCGTTAGTGTGGCCTTAGTGTGGCCTTAGTGTGGCGTTAGTGTGGCGTTAGTGTGGCGTTAGTGTGGCGTGTGGTCTTAGTGTGGCCTTAGTGTGGCCTTAGTGTGGCCTTAGTGTGGCGTTAGTGTGGCGTTAGTGTGGCCTTAGTGTGGCCTTAGTGTGGCGTTAGTGTGGCCTTAGTGTGGCGTTAGTGTGGCCTTAGTGTGGCCTTAGTGTGGCGTTAGTGTGGCGTTAGTGTGGCCTTAGTGTGGCCTTAGTGTGGCCTTAGTGTGGCGTTAGTGTGGCGTTAGTGTGGCCTTAGTGTGGCCTTAGTGTGGCGTTAGTGTGGCGTTAGTGTGGCGTTAGTGTGGCCTTAGTGTGGCGTTAGTGTGGCCTTAGTGTGGCCTTAGTGTGGCCTTAGTGTGGCCTTAGTGTGGCCTTAGTGTGGCGTTAGTGTGGCGTTAGTGTGGCCTTAGTGTGGCTTTAGTGTGGCTTAGTGTGGCCTTAGTGTGGCGTTGGTGTGGCCTTGGTGTGGCGTTAGTGTGGCCTTGGTGTGTGGCCTTAGTGTGGCCTTAGTGTGGCCTTAGTGTGGCCTTAGTGTGGCCTTAGTGTGGCCTTAGTGTGGCGTTAGTGTGGCCTTAGTGTGGCCTTAGTGTGGCGTTAGTGTGGCCTTAGTGGCGTTAGTGTGGCCTTAGTGTGGCCTTAGTGTGGCGTTAGTGTGGCCTTAGTGTGGCGTTAGTGTGGCCTTAGTGTGGCCTTAGTGTGGCGTTAGTGTGGCGTTAGTGTGGCGTTAGCGTGGCGTTAGCGTGGCCTTAGCGTGGCGTTAGCGTGGCGTTAGCGTGGCCTTAGCGTGGCGTTAGTGTGGCGTTAGTGTGGCCTTAGTGTGGCGTTAGTGTGGCCTTAGTGTGGCGTTAGCGTGGCGTTAGCGTGGCGTTAGCGTGGCCTTAGCGTGGCCTTAGCGTGGCCTTAGTGTGGCGTTAGCGTGGCGTTAGCGTAGCGTTAGTGTTGAGCAACACTCACTGATCCTTAACCACGTGACGATGTGTGTTTGCCGTGTGATCGGAGGTGGAGATGATCGTCTTGCTTGTCGTGATGAACTGACTTGTTGGAGTGTCCGAGTTGAACGAGTTTAAAAGCTGGACTTCTCCAGCAGGACGCACAGCAGCGTGTCGGCGCCTCCGGGTCCGGCTGCTTGTAAGACCGATGCTCAGAAACCCGGCTGGAGTCGGAAGTACAAAGTCCTGCGGGCCGGCGTCTTCGCCGTGGTGACCACCTTGGCTTTCTGGTGAGGCTTTCTCACTTCCTGTCTTTACTTCAAAGAAATAACATGTCAAATTGAGAGATGAATAATAATTCAACTAAATTGCGCTCTGTGTGCTTGTGTGCAGCGTCATCTTTATAACCGCTCTGTACTTACTGACTCTGAGGGAGAAAGACGTTGACGCCAACAGGTGAAAAACAAGGCTCTTTTCCTGTAAAGGTCATTTATAATGACTTCAATAACCACGTGGTGACACAACATTAAACCACTGATCCATTCTGGATGTACTCATATCATATACTCGCTGTTTAGCCTGTTTATTCGCTGCCTCGAAATCTACCTGTGATATTTATGGGGTTGTCTTAAGTACCAATGACAATGCAACGTAATCATTATTTAAACGTAATGGTTGTGTTCTGTGGGGTTGATTGTTGTTTGTGTGCTCGCAGCGTGAAGCCTCTGCAGACCACCGCCAGCAGCAGCACAGGTACCGACAGTCTGCGGACAATAACTATCACCCCGAGGCCAAAGAAATGTCCAATAATGTGGAGATAACTACTTTCACATACTGATACCTGCTCACTTATGTTCACGCTGCCAACACAGAGTTACATGTATTTTCATTTGTTTCACACGATATATATATATAATATATATAAATATATATAAATAAATACATAAATATATATATAATTATATATATATATAATTATATATATAAAAATAAATACATATATATATATATAATTTTATATATATATATTTATATATATATATTGGCTGCTGATGCTAATTTAAAAAGTAAATCAATCGAATGTTTAAACAGCTTTTTTTTTTAAACGCTTACCCCCCCTTCTCTGGTCCAGCCCTCCCCTCCAGTCCACCTGTCCCTTGGCCCCCGGACGTGGACTTCTGCCACCTGCTGTACTGTGAGCGGGTGTACTGCTGTAAAACACCTACAGGGGGCAGCACTGAGTCCAACGTCTCAGCTGCAGGAGAATTGTCTGGCCTGAAGGGTAACTTCCTTTATAATAACGTAGACAAGAATGTAAGCAAATAAATGAAACTATTACTTCAAGTGCTCAGATGTATAATCTGTGATGCTGTAATCGTTGGAGTGTTCTTGTTCTGCAGAAAGAGGAAATGACAGACTCAATGAGAAGCTGAAGAGCGCCCGAGACTGTGAGTGTTCTCTTTCTACAGGTAAGGAAACGTTCACCCACAATGTGACTCCATGATTATCTTCTCCAGGGACGAACACCAGCATCCACTCCTTCAGGATCAGAGAGAACCAGCAGCTGATTGACAGTCGATACTGCGTGAGCGACCACTGTGGGTGAGTGGAGGAGCGTCACTACGCTGGTGTCCGTGTGGGGGGACGGGGTTAGAGCAACGTTAATCTGGGAGGACCGGATTAGAGCAACGTTAATCTGGGGGGACGGGGTTAGAGCAACGTTAATCTGGGGGGACGGGGTTAGAGCAACGTTAATCTGGGAGGACCGGGTTAGAGCAACGTTAATCTGGGGGGACGGGGTTAGAGCAACGTTAATCTGGGGGGACGGGGTTAGAGCAACGTTAATCTGGGAGGACCAGATTAGAGCAACGTTAATCTGGGAGGACCGGGTTAGAGCAACGTTAATCTGGGGGGACGGGGTTAGAGCAACGTTAATCTGGGAGGACCGGGTTAGAGCAACGTTAATCTGGGAGGACCGGGTTAGAGCAACGTTAATCTGGGAGGACCGGGTTAGAGCAACGTTAATCTGGGAGGACCGGGTTAGAGCAACGTTAATCTGGGGGGACGGGGTTAGAGCAACGTTAATCTGGGAGGACCGGGTTAGAACAACGTTAATCTGGGAGGACCGGGTTAGAGCAACGTTAATCTGGTGGGACGGGGTCTCTGCAACGTTAATCTGGGAGGACCGGGTTAGAGCAACGTTAATCTGGGAGGACCGGGTTAGAGCAACGTTAATCTGGGAGGACCGGGTTAGAGCAACGTTAATCTGGGAGGACCGGATTAGAGCAACGTTAATCTGGAAGGACGGGGTTAGAGCAAAATTAATCTGGGAGGACCGGGTTAGAGCAACGTTAATCTGGGAGGACCGGATAAGAGCAACGTTAATCTGGGAGGACCGGATAAGAGCAACGTTAATCTGGGAGGACCGGATTAGAGCAACGTTAATCTGAAAAATGGTTTGTTTAAAGAACCAGTGATTCATAATTTATGATGTTAAATCCTGTCCAGACACGTTAATGTCTGGACAGGATTTAACATCATAAATCAATGTGCAGTGTTATTTATATTCTGTAAATACTATCACTATAATACACGACTATATACTATTAGCTGGTGTATTAATGTGTAAGTAGTATTTTACTCTTTTAGTTTGAGGCTTTATAGGGGTCCCGTTGACTTCCTGGAATTTCCTAGAAAGTAACTGATTGGAAATACATCTGAGGATTTATACATTTTGTAATTTGGCTCCAATTATATGAAACATTTATATTTTGTTAAATTGGTACTCTTTTAATTATTATTCCAACGAATTACTCGTATAACGCTGATACTCTCACATAGTCATGAGGATCCTTCCAGGAATTTACTTTTTTAAACTGTAGCCTGAAATGTCTAATTATTCACTTCTATAAGTCAACATGTTTGTGAATGTGTAGATTTTAATGTTCTTATGTTTTGAATATGGGGGCTTAGTTGGTTGATTGGTTGGGTGGTTGATTGGTTGATTGGTTGGGTGGTTGATTGGTTGAGTGGTTATCTGGTTGGTTAGTTAGCTGGTTGGTTAGCTGGTTAGCGATCTATCTGGTGTCTGATGCAGCTGGTTGACGTTCCTGTGGTTCTTCAGACCAGGGCGATACACCTACCGGGTTCCCATCAGCCCGTTTGTCCCGGTCAACATGAGAGTCACTCTGCTCATGAAGTAAGTACGAATATAAACTGAACCTGCTCCATGAAAACAGGAATTTAGAAATACATATTTAGCTTTTTAATATATTGTGTCCAACTGCGACTGTTAAATGTTTAGTTCATCGTAACGTTGGCGTCCATTGACTCACTTTCTGTTGCTGAAGTGCAAAATACAAAAATACAATTAACTTCTTGAAAACATTATTCGTGAATGCTTAAAGTATTATAATTAGGACTCATATCTGCTCACATAACCTGTATAGTTGTTTCAATTGAATGCACATATATGGTGTGTTTCTGCGCAGCTCCACGGAGCTGCTGGTGGTGTACCTGTGCAGCCTGGACGAGTCGGCCTCCTGCTCCGCTCTGCTGGACATGGACAGCGTCGCTGGGAGCCGATACCCGTCAAACACTCAGGTGCCATCGACCAACGGGGCCTGTTGATTGGTCGATTCATTGCTTACGATCTGAGCCTTCTCAGCTTTGTTTTGTCGGTTTATTCCCTTTGAAGCTGGTTTCTGATCGTCCTGAAGTGGCTTCACATTCCTCTGTGTTTATGAGGAATAAACACTGAATTAATTAATTCTGATTTAAAGTTTAAAGCCCTGATTTAAAATATGTGGAGCGTAAAAACTGAATGCTGCTTCTCCAGGTTTAGTTTATTCATTTTAATCACTATCTAGATTAACAGTCTAAATACAAAGTTCCAACACACACGTTCATGTGTATAAGAACTATCAAAGGAACAAGCAGCAGCTGTGAGAGACGCCGAGCATCAGAAAACTAGTCGTGCACTTCTGTGTGAACACGTTGGTTTTCGGGTCCCTGAGGCTCCGCCCACTAACTCAGTTACATCCCAGTGAATAATGCAGCTTGAGGGATAAACACTGATGAATAATGGACGTCACGTCAGGACGACGCATGCCAATCACAGCTGCGCCGCCTTTAATCACCATCATGGTTCACCTCCTACGATCCACTGTGACTCACAGGTCCATCTAATCTGGAAATAATCTAGTTTTAGAACGTTCATTCAGCTCAAAATGAAAGATGTTTTAAATCCAAAAATGACTTAAAATAAAGATGTGACATGTGAACGTAGTAAACACGGAGCTGTGTGTGTGTGTGTGTGTGTTTCTGCAGGGAGAACATGAATGGCCTCTTCACGTCGCTCGTCTTCGTCACAGCTCGTATCACTTTCGCTCCACAGTGGCCGTAAGAAAAATGACTTTTTGTATTTTCATGTACTCTAAACCCCCGTCTGTTATTATTTAATGTTAACAGACCTACGATGGAATATTAGCAATGATGCAGGTAAAAAAATGATAAAGCATCTTGACTTTGAAGAGACATTACTGACGAATCACAACACATCATTTGGGGTTTTCTCGTGAACTGTACTTTAAAATCAGAAGTCATGGCCGTCCCCCGGGCCTGTGCTATTATAGAACTACCTCACACAGAACAGTGGATGTGGTCTCGTGTATTGTATTGTGTATTGTATTGTGTGTATCACAGGCGGATGTATTCTTCCGAGTTATCAGCTGTTTTTAACTGAGACTCTGTATTATATTATATGATGTATTTGTGTTTTTAAAGACTTCTGTAGGAACAAATGATCCTCAGACAGGAAGTCACAAAGTACTGACCCGTAACAGGAGAATGAACTGTGAACACGAGCTATCACTTTGCTGCATTTTAACTTTAATCTGTTTTACATTTTATTAACTTGACTGAATATAAAGCCTTCCCCTTGATGTCGTTGGTGTATTAATACATGTAATAACACGTGTCTCCTCTCAGGGTCAAGCTAACTGCAGTACCGACCACCACTTCGCGGGGGCGCTGTTCACCGACTACCACTTCCACTTCTATCGCCGCTGCACGGACTCAGGGACGCCCGTTTAAAGACAGGAAATAATATTAATATATTAAGTGCAATTAACATTAAACAGATTGTCATCACAATTATGCTTTTTTTAAACCTGCAAATTAAACTTCACTAAACATTTTGTGATACTCGTCACTTTCGCTAATCTATAGTTCTGCGAAATTGCAAAAATAAAGAAATGGAATGCAGTGGAATTTGTTTTCAGATCCAATGAACACAATATCTCAGCGGAAGCGCTGTGCCAACGGCTGCTTGTTTCAGTAGTGGCATTTTGCTTTTATTTTATTGTCTTTTTTTTTGCACTTTTCCTCTCTTTTTCTTTTTCTTTTCTTTCACGTTTGTCTTAGTTACGGTCGGACACTGGACCATAACTACTTTTTTCGATAATTCTACTGTGGCTTTTGTTCACTTTGTCGTGAGTATCGGAGAGCCACAGCAAAACAATGACGGGGACCGTCGTCTACTCGCGTGCTCAGCTGATCGCTGTGCAGGCCGAAGCTTCTGCCTGGAGACAGACCTGTGATCCCGCTGGAGCTACGGAGAAGGGCTCACGGTTGCAGATCGGGTGTCAAGCGGAGGGCTAAAACGAGGAGATACAAACCCTCGGTACCGTCGATCATAACGGGGATCGTGAGGTCTTTGGCGAATAAGACGGATGAGCTCGGCGCTGGTAATGACCGAGAGGATCTTCCGTGAGAGCAGTCTCTTGTGCTTCACTGAGACGTGGCTACACGCGGACTATCCGGATCACAGCGCGTCTTTGCCCGGCTTCAGGACTGTTCGGGCTGACAGAGACGCTTCACAGAGCGGTAAGAAGAGGCGGGATCGCTGTTTATGTGAATGAACGGTGGTGCCATCCGGACCATGTGTGCGTGAAGGAGCGCTTCTGTAGCCCGAACATTGAACTGTTGGCCGTGGGGATGCGCCCGTACTATTTGCCGAGAGAGTTCACGTCCGCCATTGTGGTTGTCGTGTCGTGCCGCCATCAGCTGGCGCTGAGGAAGCTGTGGACACCATCCACTCCACTGTGTCTGCTCTGCTGAATCATCAGCCTGGAGCATTCATGGCTATCACTGGTGACTTTAACCACACCACATTGGAAAAAGCTCTGCCAACCTTCCATCAATACATAGACTGCCCAACAAGGAACAATAAAACTCTGGACTTGCTGTATGCTAATACTAAGGACGCATACAGCGCCACTGCCCTTCCCCCCCTCGGCAGGTCTGATCATGACCTGGTCCGGCTGACACCCAGGTATGTTCCTCTGGTGAAGAGGCTGCCGGTGACCACCAGGACTGTGAGGAGGTGGTCTCTGGAGGCTAACGACGCTCTACAGGACTGCTTCGAGTCAACGGACTGGGATGTGCTGTGTGGACCGCACGGGGAGGACATCAACAGTATGACCGACTGCATCACGGAATAAGAATAAGAATATACACTTTTATTAATCCCCAAGGGGAAATTAGTTCTCTGCATAAGCAACTGGGGTTCAGTGCCTTGCTCAAGGACACTTGACTTGCGTTGCAGGACGGCCCTCTTACCCCACTGAGCTAAAATAAGTTCTGTGAACACACCACCATCCCATCACGGACTGTGCGCTGCTTCCCCAACAACAAGCCCTGGATCACCAGGGACCTGAAGGCGCTTCTTAACATGAAGAAAGCTGCTTTCAGGTCTGGAGACAGGGATGAGCTGAGGAGAGTCCAGCGCAACCTGAAGGTGAAGCTCAGGGAGGGCAAGGACTCCTACAGCAGGAAGCTGGAGGCCAAACTCCAGCTGAACAACACAAGGGAGGTGTGGTCTGGCATGAAGCAGATAACTGGCTTCAAGGTGGGAGGGAGACAGCCAGGGGCTCCCTGGAGAGGGCCAACCAGCTCAACTGTTTTTCAATAGGTTCAGTTCACAGCCCTCCCTGTCTCCTCCACATCACACCTCCCAAACACCTCCTCCCCTCTGTCCCCCTGCTGAGCTGCACATCCACGAGCCCTCAATAACAATGGGCTCCTCCACCCTCCCCTCTCTCTGTGACGACTGACCAGGTGAGAAGACAGCTGGAGAAACTACACCAGCGCAGAGCTGAAGGTCCTGATGGCATCAGCCCCAGGGTCCTAAAGACCTCGCCACCCAGCTGTCTGGTGTCCTGCTGCGCCTCTTCAACCTCAGCCTGAGGCAGGGGGAGGTCCCGGTGCTGTGGAAGGCGTCGTGCCTGGTCCCTGTCCCAAAGAAGTCAGCACCATCTGGCCTCAACGACTACCGACCGGTCGCCTCACCTCCCATGTGATGAAGGTGCTGGAGAGGCTGGTCTTGGCCCACCTCCGGCCGCAGGTGAAATCATCGTTGGACCCTCTGCAATTTGCTTACCAGCCTCATGTGGGAGTGGACGGCGCCATCATCTACCTGCTGCAGAGCTCAGTCGCACCTGGATGGAACCGGTGTCTCTGTGAGAGTCACTTTCTTTGACTTCTCCAGTGCATTGAACACCATCCAGCCACTGCTGCTGAGTGAGAAGCTGCGGTGGCGGTGTGGACGCGTCCACCATCTCCTGGATCACTGACGACCTCACAGGCCACAGTTTGTCAGAATGGGGCGTGTGCTGAACGGGGGTCAGTGATGCTGGAGCCCACAGGGAACTGTTCTGTCTCCTTCCTCTTCACCCTGTACACCAGTGACTTCCAGTACAACACGGAGTCATGCCATCTGCAGAAGTACTCTGATGATTCTGCAGTGGTCGGGTGTATTAGGGATGGACGGGAGGAGGAGTACAGGGCAGTGGTGAGTGACTTTGTAAAGTGGGCGATGAGAACCACCTGCGGCTGACGTGGCCAAGACCAGAGAGATGGTGGTGGACTTCAGGAGGAAGGCGACAGCTCCTACACCTCTGAGTGTCCTGGGAGTGGTCGTGGACATGGTGGAGGAGTACAAGTACCTGGGCGTCTCCATCGACAGCCGACTGAACTGGAAGGCCAACATCAACGCTGTGTACAAGAAGGGGATGAGTCGACTCTTTTTCCTGAGAAAGCTTGATCCTTCAGCGTGTGCAGCAAGATGCTGGAGTTATTCTACCAGTCGGTTGTGGCCAGTGTGCTGCACTTTGCCATTGTCTGCTGGGGAGCAGCATCGGGCAGTGACACCAGCCGTCTTAACAAACTGGTTAGGAAGGCTGGCTCCATCATCGGCTGCCAGCTGGAGCACCTGGAACAGGTGGTGGAGAGGAGGTCGTTGAAGAAACTGGTGTCCATATTGGACAACCCGGACCACCCTCTCCACCACCTCCTACAGGGACAGAGGAGTACTTTCTCCAGACGTCTCCTCACGCTCCGCTGCCACAAGGAGAGATACAGGAGAACATTCCTGCCGACGGCTATGAGGCTCTACAACAGTTCACCTCTTGCCAGATCACCCTAACCCTTCTTATATTTTGTGTTTTTTTTTTTTTTTTTTTATTCTTGTGTGTTGCTGCTACTGACTCGACAAATTTCCCCTTGGGGATTAATAAAGTATATATCTATCTATCTATCTATCTATCTATCTTTATGTTGTTAATTGACTTTTATTCTCATTTGTTTTCCTCTTTCTGAGAAAGTGTTTAGGCATACATACATACATCTTTACGTTTATGTATATGTAATTATATTTATATATTCACTTCATTAACATCTGCTAGCGCTAAATTAAATGTCACTGGTCAGACATTATTATTACATTTTATTTTCTCAAAACCGTGATTTAAAAACTGAATTACTTTTATTTTTCGGGCTTTTTTCAAATATTTGGCTTCATGTGTGAAGTTCAACTTTAGACAGAA
>NC_079397.1:1314221-1336721 GCF_029220125.1 Pseudoliparis swirei
GGAGAGCTCCGCCTCCGGGTGTTCATCAGGGTGGAGAGCTCCGCCTCCGGGTGTTCATCAGGGTGGAGAGCTCCGCCTCCGGGTGTTCATCAGGGTGGCCGGGCACAACTACCCCATCTACATCTCCTCAGGGAACGGGAGGTGCTTCATCAGGGTGGAGAGGGGCACAGAGCCAGGGACTGCCACCGGTGGAGAGCTGCTGAGCAGAACACCAGCAGGGCGGCTCCTCGGGGGCGGAGCCAGGGGGGGGCGGAGGGCACGGGGGGTGCACAGCAGGGGAGGGGGGGCAACCAGGGACTGCAAGTACCCAGAGGGGGGAGGAGAGGGAGCAGGCAGGAACTGGGGGCTCCCAGCAGGATGAGAGAGAGCAGGCAGAGATGGGGGGTGCCCAGCAGGTTGTGGAGGAGGAAGAGGAGGGGGGCACTGGTCCAGTCCAGCAAGGTGAGGAAGGAGAGGGGGAGGCGGTCACAGGCCAGCAGGGTGAGGGTGAGGAGGTAGAAGAGGAGGAGGGGAGAGAGGAGGGAGGGGCTGGTGTAGACCAAGAAGATGAGGAGGAGAGGAGAGACGAGGGAGAAACGGTCACAGGACAGCAGGGTGAGGAAGAGAGGAGAGAAGAGGGTGGGGCTGAGGTGGCCCAGGAAGGTGAAGAGGAGGACAAGGCGGAGTCAGAGGAAGAGAGGGAGACAGTCGTCAGGGAGGTGAGGCTGTCAGACAGTGAGGTGGACATGGAGGCGGAGGAGGAGAGCCTCAGAGTCCCCCGTTTAAAGAGGAAGTGTGGAGGAGGTGATGGAGAGAACCCACAGGCAAAGAAGGCGACGGCGGGAAGAAGGAGGTCCAGGCCAAGGGGGGCGGAGCCAGAGTCCAGCTCGGAGGAAGACTCCTACGAAGATCCACACTACAGTGTGGAGGAGATAAAGGAGTTCCTCCGGAAGACCAAGCAGGAGTGGCACGTGAAGGTGGAGGACCACGTCAAGGTGGAGGACCACGTCAAGGTGGAGGACCACGTCAAGGTGGAGGACCACGTGAAGGTGGAGGACCACGTGAAGGTGGAGGACCACGTGAAGGTGGAGGACCACGTCAAGGTGGAGGACCACGTGAAGGTGGAGGACCACGTCAAGGTGGAGGACCACTTCTGCAGGGATAAGTTCTACCTGTCCGCCACTTTCCTGACGATGAGGGCGAGAGAGGAGCCTTCACGCCACAGGAGTTCTACAGGCTCAAGAAGATCCTGTGTGAACTCAACAAGGTGCTGCAGGTGGTGGACGATGAGAGGAGGGCGAGAGGAGAGATCGAATGAAGAGGAGGAGCCAGAGCCTCTGGGAGGAGCTTCAGCCTCAAGACGGAGGGCAGGAGGCACTTCCTGTCCTCAGTGGACTTTAGTTTAGTGTCCAACACGAGCATCATGGACGTTCTCTGTTTTTTCAGGATTGGTGCTGTATTTATGTTTTGTGTGTTGGAAATAATTTGGTTTATTGTGGTTCGAAGTTTTCTTTGAATAAAGGTTTTCAAAAAATCAAAAAAATCTCTCTCTCTCTCTCTCTCTCTCTCTCTCTCTCTCTCTCTCTCTCTCTCTCTCTCTCTCTCTCTCTCTCTCTCTCTCTCTCTCTCTCTCTCTCTCTCTCTCTCTCTCTCTCTCTCTCTCCTCCGATCGTGCAGCAACAGACGGATGGAGCAGGTGGAGCAGGTGGGGCAGATGAACCAGGTGTGGACGAGGTAGACAGACCGGAAGTGAGGCGTCTGTCTGACGCGGCGTCGCCGCAGAGGAGGCTGGAGGACCGCAGCAGTCTGCTGCAGGAGGTACACCGCCATCTAGCGGTCACAACTGGTACTGCTATTATTTATTTTAATTCATCATAATGGTAAACAAAATGTACATCGTGTGTGTGGATGTGGATGTTTGTGTGTGTGTGTGTAAGGGTGTATGTGTGTGTGTGTATATGTGTTTGTATGTGTGTGTGTTTGTGTGTGTGTCTCAGTGGGGTCGTATTGAGGCTGAGCTCCGCTGTGAGGACGTGGAGCGGCAGCGTGAAGCCTCCTTCCTGCGTCGACAGGAGAACATCCTGCTGAGGACTCACCTGTATTACCTGATCCTCGGGCAGCGCGTCGCCAAGTAAACACGCCCCCCCCCCCCCCCCTCCACACACACAAACACACACACACACTATGTTCTGTCTGACTGCAGGTGATTCCTCCGCAGACCCTGGGTCAGCAGCTACTTCAGGAGGTTCCCCATGCACATCTACTGCCTCCCCGTCCAGCCGACCAATCACAGGAGCCGGAGGAGAGGCCCGACGAAGAGGACATGAGGGTTATTTATCCACCTGATTAATAAATGTAACTTCCTCCCCCGTTCAATCTTTTTCCTTTTGTTAAAGTTTAAAGACATATTTCTATATAGGGATCCAAACTGGAGAAATTAAGATGAAAACTTTATTAACTTTATTTAATGTCCAAAGAATGAGACGGACAGTGCCCTCTGCAGGCCACTCTATGAACTGCACGCTTCATTAAAAGTATTGAGTTAAACGTGTCGCTCTGCTGCCACCTGGTGTGCAGCAGAGGTATTACTCAGACCCGTTAATGCAGTAAAACGTTCTATGAAAATACTCAAATAAAAGTCCCGTATTCTAAACCTTATTGAATTAAAAGTATAAGTTTTCAACTTGTCATTAAATATATTTCTGTAAAAATGCAAATAAATCTAATGAATTGTTTGTATATGCATTTGCTTGATTTCTATTATTTTGAAAAAATATATAAAGCTGAACATGTTTGTTTTTTTAATAATTTAATTGACAAATACATCTCACCACAAGATCCTTTCTAAAGCTTTGCATCTTCCTCTATCGTTTGGTAGAAAACACAACCTCAACAAAACATTGTGCACTGCAACGCCTCATTTAAATAAAGTTATAATACAAAAATATATATATATTTATTCTTTTACATATTTAATGATACATTATTTTTAGGTTAATGCACAATCAAAAAGTTCCACGTCGTATTACGGAGAAGACATTTCACAAACATAAAACAACGTAGTGAGAACGAGAAATAATAATAATATATATATATGTTTACAGGCACGTGCACAGATAGAGCCCTCGTGGTGCTCAAGCACCAGCCCTTTTGCCCTGGATGAGAAAAGTGCCCTTTTTGCTGGAGACCACTTTTTTTTCTTCATTAATAAGTATTTATGAATAAAAAATAGTCTCTGTCATCAAGTCCTCCCAAATGTGTTTGGATATCTGACGGGGCATTTATTGGAGTTCTTGTGTGAATTTCGCCCCGACATGCTCCGCGGCGCTCCCGAGCCCCCCCCCCCTCCTCCTCCTCCCCCCGCCGCGCCCCTCCCCCTCCTCCTCCACTTCCTCCTCCGCGCAGTGCTCCTCGCGCCACCAAACGGCTGCACCTCCTTCTCCTCTGACCCGCAGCATCAGACCAACAGGTCATGCGTCATGACGGTGTTTGTCCCCTGACGTTGTTTGGTGATAAATTAACCACAACTGAAAATATTACGTCTCAACTGGTCCGACGTTTCCTAAAAAAAATAAACAAACAAATTCCCGAAATCCGTGATTTCAAAGCCTATAGTCCAGCTGTTTACTGACGTCATGTTTGAGAGAGAGAGAGAGAGAGAGAGAGAGAGAGAGAGAGAGAGAGATAGAAATAGAGCTAGATAGAGAGAGAGAGATCTGTTTTATAAATGCCATTTAGACAATTTTGATAGTATGTTGAATTTATTAATTAATTTGATAAATGTCACAATAATTCACAGCTCGAACAGAGCAGCTAAACTATGCTAACAATAGCTCTCGGTGTCATGCTATCCATGTGCCACATTGTTTTATGCGGTATGTTTCTCTTTGTTTTGTCTGTTCCAGTTTTACAAAGATCAATCTTGTTTGAGTAATTGCAGAGGGTGAAAAGAGTAAACGCAAGAAAACAACAACACTTGTAATAGCTTCTTACGAACCAAGAGTGATGTCATGCTGGGAAATATCAGATTGAGGCCTTATAACGTTTTTACAGAAGTTTGATATTTCCCGGCATAACCGAACGGTCGAGGTTAGGACGTTGTTTATTATATGGCATTTTTGGCTCCTATTATTTTGTAAATGAAATTAAATTGTAATTGTTAATAGAAAACAATTTCATTTTGTTCAACTCTCATGTCTTCTCGCGACACAATGTGTTTCAAGTGTTGCTAGCAACCAACTCCTTAACTTGGAAAAATCATTTTGGCGATGGGTGCCCTTTTTTTTGGTTTGAGCACATGCCCCCCAAAATGTCTGTGCACGTGCCTGTATGTATATGTATTTCTTGTAATATTATATTATAATTAAAATAATAATATTATATATTATCTATATAATATATGATATTATTTTCATCCCATAAGGAAAACAACAATATCATATTATATAAATATATTATAAAAATATATATATATATATTATGTATATAATATATATTTTTATTTTATATATATATATTATTTTACAAAATTATATAATATATTATATTATTATTATAATTTATTAATATTATATATATAAATATTATTAAAACATATGTATATGTTTAAAATATGTTGCCAAAATAATTACGTTTCTATTCCCAACCTCTGTTTTTTCGATTTAGTTCACCGAACGATTAATCTGCGCAGACGGTGTAAAACTGCATGTTGTACGCAGCTTGACGTCTTCTACGTAACTACGTCACGACGCCACCGCCCCGCCCGACCCTTCATCTGTGTGCGCGCACTGCTTCATCCCGGACTCAGACATCATGGTGAGCTTTCACACTATTTTACTCTCTTTTAATCCGACAGAAGCGGCTCATAGACGCGTTATTCTTCCGTATGAGCAGATTAACTCCCGGAGAGGCTTTTAATAACGTTACTAGGCCGTCTGCGTCGCTTGTTTCGAGCCCGTTTTAGCTTCCGGTTGGCTCGCGCTGGCCAAGCCGGTGAGCGAGCACGTGGGACGCGATGGATCCGCTAACTGCGTCACAGTGGATCTATGAGTCTGGAATAAAGATATATATATATATATATGTGTGTGGCGCGGAGGACCTGCGGGGTTCGCTTCACACGGTAGAACCTGCGTGGTTCTGCCGGAGGGTTCTGTTTGTGAAGACTTTGGGGTTCTTGGTCCCCTCGGATTAGCCCGTTAGCTTCCGGTTAGCTCGTCGCTCTTTGTGGCTGGAAGCTTCTAGCGAGTTCGGGGATGAAAGGAAGGGGGTGTGCTGCGTTCAGGGGCGCTCGGAATAAATAGATGCGTCAACGCCTAAATCGTATTCCCGATTAAATTGATTTTTCAAGACTCGCAATTACAAATGTGCCTCTGGTTGCTTTCAATCTGTGCACATGTGACATTTTACTCCCAAAAAATTCACATTCAATATGACTTCTTATTCTTATAGTATTAGCATGATGCAAAAGTTACAGCTTCCAGAAATAGTAATGATAATAAAAACATGTATTAGCATCCTAGGCACATGGCAGCTAGGTTTTATTAATCTACAATGAACGGTACCTTAACATAGTGAAATATATATTAAGGACGCAACTAACGACTATTTAATATATATATATAGGCTTTTTTTGAAATTTCGTTTTTAACCTTAAAAACACTAACGTATTCAGTTTAATGTCAATAATAATATAAAGTGTAATTATAAAGGTTTTAGGGTTAAACTATTAATAATATAACGGTTTGCTTTAAGGAAGAACATGTAATACATGTATATTTATTTTAGACGGTCTGTTCTAGTGTGTGTGTGTGACGTTATTGATCGATTGGTTGCAGGCGTCCTTATCAATGGCTCCAATGAACATCTTCAGTCATGGAGCAGATGAAGAAAAAGCCGAAACCGCTCGACTGGTGAGTTCACGGTTTAGTTCTCGTGGAGCGACTCGTCTGTTCCCCTGAAGTTGAGCCGTGACTGTTTTCTCCCCTCAGTCGTCCTTCGTCGGCGCCATCGCCATCGGGGACCTGGTGAAGAGCACGCTGGGCCCCAAGGGCATGGTGGGTCTCAGGCGCCACGCGCACCCCGAGTGAAGGGACCGAACACGGACCACACGTGGAAACCATTAATATAGATTACCTTTTTAAATATATCATCTGAGTTCGTCACAGAAAAACCTGGAAAAGTCCTGGAGTTTTAAAATGTTTATTTCCAGGCCTGGACATGTGTTTTATATTCATTTGTGCATGAACACTGAGTTTAAATCATGAATATGCTTTTTGAAGTAAAGACGCTCTACTTAGAAGCCACCAGCTCTTTCATACTCACACATTCTCTGTGCAGCAAGTGAACGCACCGTCACTAAAAATACATAAATCTTTATTCTTTTAATCTAAACTATTGTCTCGCGTGTTGTTTAAGGTTATAAACTGTCTGCTCAGTTAGTTTAAATACCACGTTCACTCACTTCATGTGTACGCCGAGATGTAACTAAATGTGTTGTCATGGAAACCCATTGGGCACCATGTGGATGACCCCTGGTTATAATATATATATATATAATGTGTGTGTATCGTGTCACCAGGATAAGATCCTGATCAGCGGGGGCAAAGGCGGCTCGGTGACGGTGACCAACGACGGGGCGACCATCCTGAAGGCCATCGGGGTCGACAACCCGGCCGCCAAAGTCCTGGTTGGTGAGTGAAGCTAAAACTTATTATTATTATCATTCTTTAACTTTCCTTCTCGACTTTTCGCTCTCGATACATTTTAAACTTCTCATCGTCTTTATTTCCTCAGACATGTCGAAGGTCCAGGACGACGAGGTCGGCGACGGGACGACCTCCGTCGCGGTGCTCGCCGCCGAGCTGCTGCGGGTAAACAAAACAAAACGTGTTCGCGTGTTTGTTTACTTCCTGTTGACGGGTCACGTGACTCACCGACTCCTTTGAACCAATAGGAAGCCGAGCTGCTGATCGCCAAGAAGATTCACCCCCAGACCATCATCTCCGGCTGGAGGAAGGCCACCCAGGTGGCCAGGGATGCCCTGAGGGAGGCGGCCGTGGACCACAGGTGGGCGGAGCCTATCCAGTTATTGATTTAGGGTTCCGGTGAAGAAACGGAACAATTAACTTTGCATCGGCTCTTCTGTTGGTTTAAATTCACATCTCAATAAGTTGTGTTGACACTTTATTCTTTGATTCACACAGAATCAATTAAACCAGTAAAATTAGAAATGTAAACTAAAATCTTCTGATTTTATTGTCTTTAATTTTCAGACTAAAAAAATATATAAAATAATATAAACACTTTATTTTCTCACAAGATGAGAAATGTTTATTATTTAAATGACACAATTTAAATTTCGCCGTATAACTTTATTTGTAAATTATATCCACCAATAAATTGGAAGTAAAAAGAGTGAAAAAATATTGTTGGCTTTTTATATCAAGGATGTATAAAAAAATCAAAGGAATAAAAGAAGACAGGCGGTTGAATTGATGGGTCTTTTATTTTGAAAGTCTTTCATCTTGATGTCATCGTTGTAGCCTTTTCTTATTTAACTGTTAGATTAAAACACTTATTTTCATAAGCTCTTAATTGAAAACATGTTTAAAGAAGAAGTAACATTATTTTAATATATTAATGACATGATTTAAATTCAGCCATGTAACTTTATTTGTAAATTACATCCAGCAATAAATTGGGGGAAGAAGAAAAGATTGAATAAATATTGAAATCTGTATATAAATATTTATTATGAACAAATATGGCGCCGGTTGTGTTTTTATAACAAAGATGAAAAAACATCAAAGGAATGAAAAAAAGACGACATGCTGTTGACTTGATGGGTCTTTTATTGTGAAAGTTGTGCTCCAGATGCGTCTCAGCCACCTGGTGTTTCTCTAGATTCCTGCTGTTTGTGTTTAGTTGTTGTTGCTAAGCGCTGCTCAGGGCGTGATGATGTCGTGCGTCCCGCAGCTCCGACGCGGCGCTGTTCCAGGACGACCTGCTGAACATCGCCCGCACCACGCTGTCCTCCAAGCTGCTCACGCACCACAAGGCGCACTTCTCCCAGCTCGCCGTGGACGCCGTGATGAGGCTCAAGGGCTCGGGCAACCTGGAGGCCATCCACATCATCAAGAAGCTGGGCGGCAGCCTCATCGACTCCTACCTGGACGAAGGTAAGGGGCGGGGCTAGGGGGGGGCTCTGATTGGCCGACGGGAGGCTGGTGTTAACGCCTCCCTCTGCGGCGTCTGCAGGTTTCCTGCTGGACAAAAAGATCGGCGTGAACCAACCGAAGAGACTCGAGAACGTGAAGATCCTCATCGCCAACACGGGCATGGACACGGACAAGATCAAGGTACACACACACACATAAAACATGAGGCTCTACATGTTTTATGAATATCTTTAATAATCTATCTCCTCCCTCCTGTCTCCTCTCCTCTGGTCTCTCCTCCTGTCTCCTCTCCTCTGTTCTCTCCTCCTCTGTTCTCTCCTCCTCTGTTCTCTCCTCCTGTCTCCTCTCCTCTGTTGTTCTCTCCTCCTCTGTTCTCTCCTCCTGTCTCCTCTCCTCTGTTCTCTCCTTCCTCCTCTCCTGTTTTTGATGAAAACATCTCGTTTAATAAGCTGAAGTTTGGCTTCTCCTTATGGAAGCGTTTGTCCCACATGAGGCGTTCAAAGACCTGTTTACTACATGCTTGTGTGTATGTGTGTGTCTCAGATCTTTGGCTCCAGGGTTCGCGTCGACTCGACAGCGAAGGTCGCCGAGATCGAAATGGCGGAGAAAGAGAAGATGAAGGAGAAGGTCGACCGCATCCTGAAGCACGGCATCAGCTGCTTCATCAACAGGTACACACACGGCTACACACACAGCTACACAACAACGTGTGTGTACCTGTCGATGACATCATCTCCTTCACAGACAGCTGATCTACAACTACCCCGAGCAGCTGTTCGCTCAGGCCGGCGTCATGGCCATCGAGCACGCCGACTTCGCCGGCGTGGAGCGCCTCGCGCTGGTCACTGGTACGTACACACACACACACACGCTCACACACTCACACACACCCTCTGAACTGCCGTCTCGCCCGTAGGAGGGGAGATCAGCTCCACCTTCGACCACCCGGAGCTGGTGAAGCTCGGCCATTGCAAGCTGATCGAGGAGGTGATGATCGGAGAGGACATGCTCATCCACTTCTCTGGGGTCGCCATGGGTACGCACACACAGCTCATGTGATCATGACATCATCATGGTGTTCCTCTGGTCATGTGACTTTGTAAACGACCAATAGGAGGAGAGCTAGTAACTTTAGCAGCACCGCTAACGAGAACCAAAAGCAGTGGCGGTTCTCCTCAGTTACATGATGATGCGTTCAGGCTCTGCTCAGTGAACATGAGAACTGGCTGAAGGTAAATGATCCATTCTCGTGGTGCATTCAGGTGTAATCTAGTAAAATGTAGTGTTGGTGATAAACCAGAATGAATGCAAATGTTTTCATATGAATTTAAAACGGATATTAGATGTATTATTATGTTTAACTTCCTAAAGCTCTGGTTGACCTTTGACCTCTGACCCCCAGGCGAGGCGTGCACCGTCGTGCTGAGGGGAGCGACTCAGCAGATTCTGGACGAGGCCGAACGTTCACTGCACGACGCACTCTGTGTGTTAGCGCAGACGGTGAAGGAGCCGCGCATCGTCTACGGAGGAGGTACACACACACTGACACACACTGACACACACACACATCTATACACACACTGACACACACACATCTATACACACACTGACACACACACGCATCTATACACACACTGACACACACACATCTATACACACACTGACACACACATCTATACACACACTGACACACACACACATCTATACACACACTGACACACACACGCATCTATACACACACTGACACACACACATCTATACACACACACTGACACACACACATCTATACACACACTGACACACACACATCTATACACACACACTGACACACACACATCTATACACACACTGACACACACACACGCATCTATACACACACACACGCATCTATACACACACTGACACACACACACATCTATACACACACGCACACACGCATCTATACACACACTGACACACACATCTATACACACTGACACACACACACATCTATACACACACGCATCTATACACACACTGACACACACACATCTATACACACACTGACACATACACATCTATACACACACTGACACACACATCTATACACACACATCTATACACACACATATATATACACACACATATATATACACACACTGACACACACACACGCATCTATACACACACTGACACACACACACACGCATCTATACACACACTGACACACACATCTATACACACACACTGACGGACACAGGTGCAGTGTGTGTGGGGCGTTCACGGTGGCCCTGAACGCCTCGTCTCCCTCAGGCTGCTCCGAGATGCTGATGGCCAAGGTGGTGACGGATCTGGCCAATCGGACGCCAGGAAAGGAGGCGGTTGCCATGGAGTCGTTCGCCAAGGCTCTGAGGATGGTACGCTCCGCTTCCTGTTTCCTAACGCCTGCTTCCTCACACCTCTTGGAATATATATTTATTCTTCTCCTCCTCCAGCTGCCGACCATCATCGCCGACAACGCCGGCTACGACAGCGCCGACCTGGTGGCTCAGCTGAGGGCCGCGCACCAGGAGGACCGGACCAGCTGGGGGCTGAGTGAGTGACCCTGAACGCCTCGCGGGACGCCGGGGCCCTGGAGACGCCCTTCAAATGTCTCGACTGTCTGACGCGTTCTTTGCCCTCAGACATGGCTGAAGGCACCGTGGGCGACATGGCGGCGCTGGGCGTCACCGAGTCGTTCCAGGTGAAGCGCCAGGTGCTGCTGAGCGCCTCTGAGGCCGCGGAGATGATCCTCCGGGTGGACAACATCATCAAAGCTGCTCCCAGGTCAGATCTTACGCCGCGGGCCGGGCGCCGCCTCGCCACGGCCGGTTGCTTACTGTTTGTTTCTGTAGGAAGAGGGTTCCCGACCACCACCCCTGTTAGAGGAAGAGGAGGATGAAGATGTTCTCTGTCGCTCCGTTTGTTTACCACAATAAAAGAACCGACTCGTTTATTTCCTTTTCGTGTGCCGCATGACTTCCTGCCGCCTCCCGATTGGCTGTCGGCAGCGTGAGGATTAGAAACTACCGTGACACGTTGTTGTGACCTGAAGCTCTTAGTGTCAACACTCTAATGTTTCAATAAAACATGTTAATGAAACCTGCAGCGCGTCTTTATTTAAGTATTCAGAGACTTCTACTCTCAAAGTCCCGGTACACGGAGAACATCTCGACCTGGAGGAATCTGTGAGTAGAATCCGAGGCGTGTATATTATGGGATGTCGTGTTAAAGTCCCTCCGTGTGAGTGAAACCAGAAACTCGTTAACCTGCTGGAGGCCTGTTCACATTATTCTGTCCACCCGTTGTTTGTCTGTCGAGGTCAAAGCGACCGAGACCCGGAGAGACAAACACAGCTGGGATACACATGGACTCATATATGGACTTTATGGACTCATATATGGACTTTATGGACTCATGAACACCGTTTGGATTCAGACGTAACATGTCTTGGTGAACTAAACTGAAACTATAAACAAAATATATACATAAATCCTGAGATTATTAGTTACACAAACATTTTCAATTTTATTTGAACATTTCAACAAAATCAACTTGAGATTCTTTAAAATATAAACATGTCTACTCATTCACACACACATTCACTCCTCTCTCTCTCTGATACGGACTCTGTCCCTCTCTCTCTCTCTGATAAGGACTCTCTCTCCCTGTCTCTCTCTCTCTCCCTCCCTGTCCCTCTCTCTCTGATAAGGACTCTCTCTCTCTCTCCCTGTCCCTCTCTCTCTGCTAAGGACTCTCTCTCCATGTCCCTCTCTCTTTCTCCCTCTCTCTTTCTCCCTGTCCCTCTCTCTCTCCCTCCCTCCCTCTCTCTCTCTCCCTGTCCCTCTCTCTCTGATAAGGACTCTCTCTCGCTCTCTCTCCATGTCCCTCTCTCTCTCTCTCTCTCTCTCCATGTCCCTCTCTCTCTGATAAGGACTCTCTCTCCCTGTCTCTCTCTCTCTCTCCATGTCCCTCTCTCTCCCTCCCTCTCTCTCTCTGATAAGGACTCTCTCTCTCCATGTCCCTCCCTCTCTCTTTCTCCCTCTCTCTTTCTCCCTGTCCCTCTCTCTCTCCGTCTCTCTCTCTCCCTGTCCCTCTCTCTCTCTCTGATAAGGACTCTCTCTCCCTGTCTCTCTCTCTCCATGTCCCTCTCTCTCTGATAAGGACTCTCTCCCTGTCTCTCTCTCTCTCTCCCTCCCTCTCTCTCTCTGATAAGGACTCTCTCTCTCCCTGTCCCTCTCTCTCTCTCTCTGATAAGGACTCTCTCTCCATGTCCCTCTCTCTCTCTCTGATAAGGACTCTCTCTCCCTGTCTCTCTCTCTCTCTCCATGTCCCTCTCTCTCCCTCCCTCTCTCTCTCTGATAAGGACTCTCTCCCTGTCTCTCTCTCTCTCTCTCTCCATGTCCCTCCCTCTCTCTCTTTCTCTCTCTCCATGTCCCTCTCTCTCCCTCCCTCTCTCTCTCCCTGTCCCTCTCTCTCTCTCTCTGATAAGGACTCTCTCTCTCCCTGTCCCTCTCTCTCTCTCTCTGATAAAGACTCTCTCTCCCTGTCCCCCTCTCTCTCTCTCTCTGATAAGGACTCTCTCCCTGTCTCTCTCTCTCCATGTCCCTCTCTCTTTCTCCGTCTCTCTCTCTCCCTCCCTCTCTCTCTCTCCATGTCCCTCTCTCTCTCTCTCTCCATGTCCCTCTCTCTCCCTCCCTCTCTCTCTCTGATAAGGACTCTCTCTCTCTCTGTCTCTCTCCCTGTCCCTCTCTCTCCCTGTCCCTCTCTCTCTCTCTCTCTCTCTCTGATAAGGACTCTCTCTCCCTGTCTCTCTCCATGTCCCTCTCTCTTTCTCCGTCTCTCTCTCTCCATGTCCCTCTCTCTCCCTCCCTCTCTCTCTCTGATAAGGACTCTCTCTCTCCCTGTCCCTCTCGCTCTCTCTCTGATAAGGACTCTCTCTCCCTGTCTCTCTCCCTGTCCCTCTCTCTGATAAGGACTCTCTCTCCCTGTCTCTCTCCCTGTCCCTCTCTCTGATAAGGACTCTCTCTCTCCCTGTCCCTCTCTCTCTCCCTGTCCCTCTCTCTCTCGCTCTCTCTCTGATAAGGACTCTCTCTCCCTGTCTCTCTCCCTGTCCCTCTCTCTGATAAGGACTCTCTCTCCCTGTCTCTCTCTCTCTCTCTCCCTGTCCCTCTCTCTCTCTCTCTCTCTCTCTCTCTCTCTGATAAGGACTCTCTCTCCGGTGCCGCCCGTCAGTCCGATCCCCCCCGACATGTTGAAGCTGCTGCTGCTGTGGACCTGGACCAGCTCGGCGCTGGTGAGGTAGGAACACACACCGTGTACTTTAGTGTACTTTAGTGTACTAATACAACGAGTATGTTCCGCTGAGGACACAAAACGACTTTGTATTATTTCACTCACAATTAATGATCTTTTATTCTCAGTTCAAGTTGTTTTACTCCATCAAACAAGGTTTGACAAATAGTCTCGACTTTTTGAGGATTCTGTTTTTTAAAGGAAGTTTAATATCTTGGGAAATATGGAATATGATTGTATCCACAAGTTGTTTTTAAAGTTCATACGCAGATTAAATAAACCAGAAGCTGGACAGAACCAGGCTAACAGTTTCCCCCCGTTTCCAGTCTTTGTGCTAAGCTAAGCTACCCCCCCTCAGGATCCCTCTGAAGCGGACGCCGTCGGTCCGGTCCCAGCTGCGGGCCGACGGCGTGCTGCAGGCCTTCCTGATGGATCACCGGCCCGACATGTTCAACCGGCGCTACGCCCAGTGCTACCCCCCCGGCACGCCGTCGCTGAGGCTCGGGCGCTCCAGCGAGAAGATTTACAACTTCATGGACGTGAGAACGAAGGGATCATGTTTAGTTTATGTGTCATCCTTAATAATAATATAAGTGTTAGAGCTGCATTCCCTCTCCTGACCACCAGGGGGCGACTCCTGGTTGTATAGAAGTATATGCTGCATGTGTTAGAGCTGCATTCCCTCTCCTGACCACCAGGGGGCGACTCCTGGTTGTATAGAAGTATATGCTGCATGTGTTAGAGCTGCATTCTCTCTCCTGACCACTAGGGGGCAACCCCTCTGGTTGTATATAAGTCTATGCTTCATGTGTTAAAGCTGCATTCTCTCTCCAGACCACCAGGGGCCGACTCCTGGTTGTATAGAAGTATATGCTGCATGTGTTAGAGCTGCATTCTCTCTCCTGACCACCAGGGGGCGACTCCTGGTTGTATAGAAGTATATGCTTCATGTGTTAAAGCTGCATTCTCTCTCCTGACCACCAGGGGGCGACTCCTGGTTGTATATAAGTCTATGCTTCATGTGTTAAAGCTGCATTCTCTCTCCAGACCACCAGGGGCCGACTCCTGGTTGTATAGAAGTATATGCTGCATGTGTTAGAGCTGCATTCTCTCTCCTGACCACCAGGGGGCGATTCCTCTGGTTGTATAGAAGTATATGCTGCATGTGTTAGAGCTGCATTCTCTCTCCTGACCACCAGGGCCATAAAGCGGAGTATGTTTTAGGGGCGGGGCTACAAGGTGATTGACAGGTCGACACCAGAGACATCTTTGGTGCAGCAACCGTTCCACGTGACGCCATGTTTGTTGTACTCTGTGCCTGTTGTGTGCCTGTTGTGTGTCTGGTGTGTGTCTGTTGTGTATCTGGTGTGTGTCTGTTGTGTGTCTGGTGTGTGTCTGTTGTGTGTCTGTTGTGTATCTGGTGTGTGTTGTGTGTCTGTTGTGTATCTGGTGTGTGTCTGTTGTGTATCTGGTGTGTGTCTGGTGTCTGTCTGTTGTCTATCTGGTGTGTGTCTGGTGTGTGTCTGTTGTGTGTGTTGTGTGTCTGTTTTGTATCTGGTGTGTGTGTTGTGTGTCTGTATCTGGTGTGTGTCTGTTGTGTATCTGGTGTGTGTCTGTTGTGTATCTGGTGTGTGTCTGTTGTGTGTGTGTTGTGTATCTGGTGTGTGTCTGTTGTGTATCTGTTGTGTATCTGGTGTGTGTGTGTTGTGTATCTGGTGTGTGTCTGTTGTGTATCTGGTGTGTGTCTGTTGTGTATCTGGTGTGTGTGTTGTCTATCTGGTGTGTGTCTGTTGTGTGTGTGTTGTGTGTCTGGTGTGTGTCTGTTGTGTGTGTGTTGTGTGTCTGTTGTGTGTCTGTTGTGTGTCTGTTGTGTGTCTGGTGTGTGTGTGTTGTGTATCTGGTGTCTGTCTGTTGTCTGTCTGGTGTGTGTCTGTTGTGTGTCTGTTGTGTATCTTGTGTGTGTTGTGTATCTGGTGTGTGTCTGTTGTGTATCTGGTGTGTGTCTGTTGTGTGTCTGTTGTGTTTCAGTCTCAGTATTACGGTGAGATCTCTCTGGGTTCACCGGAGCAGAACTTCTCTGTGGTTTTCGACACCGGATCCTCTGACCTCTGGGTGCCGTCGGCCTACTGCGTCAGCCAAGCCTGTGGTACTACACACCTCTACACAACACTACACACCTCTACACAACACTACACAACACTACACACCTCTACACAACACTACACACCTCTACACACCTCTACACAACACTACACACCTCTACACAACACTACACAACTCTACACACCTCTACACACCACTACACTTCTACACAACACTACACACCTCTACACAACTCTACACACCTCTACACAACACTACACAACTCTACACACCTCTACACACCTCTACACAACACTACACAACTCTACACACCTCTACACAACTCTACACAACACTACACAACACTACACGACTCTACACAACACTACACAACACTACACACCTCTACACGACACTACACACCTCTACACAACACTATACAACTCTACACAACTACTTACAGGACAGTTGAACACTACGGAGTGGTGTTTGTGTTTGTGTTTGATAATCGTGTTTGTGGGTCAGGTTGGCATGACAGCCGAGTTGAGTGTGTCCCTGACTGATAAGAAGGTGTGTGTGTGTGTGTGTGTGTGTGTGTGTGTGTGTGTGTGTGTGTGTGTGTGTGTGTGTGTGTGTGTGTGTGTGTGTGTGTGTGTGTGTGTGTGTGTGTGTGTGTGTGTGTGTGTGTGTGTGTGTGTGTGTGTGTGTGTGTGTGTGTGTGTGTGTGTGTGTGTGTGTGTGTGTGTGACAGCGGCACACAGGCGGTTCAAGGCCTTTGACTCCACGTCGTTCAGCCATGACGGTCGGACGTTTGGGATCCACTACGGGTCGGGACACCTGCTGGGCGTCATGGCCAGAGACACCCTGAAGGTAACTATGGTAACCCTGATGGACCCGCAGGTCACGACGGTCCTGGTACCTGAAGATGGAACCACCTTCGGTCCTGAAGAGTCATTTTCAGAGATGCTGAAGGTGTAATTCAAGACACACAGGAAGTAAAACAAGAACTAAAAAAAGGTTCCTTTAAAGAAGTTGAAGAAACATTCTTAAATCTTTCATCTTGTGTTCCAGATCGGGAGTCTGACCGTCCTGAACCAGGAGTTCGGGGAGTCGGTCTACGAGCCCGGTTCCGCATTTGTCAGATCGAAGTTCGATGGCGTTCTGGGCTTGGGGTACCCGTCCCTGGCACAGATCCTTGGAAACCCTGTTTTCGACAACATGATTGTGCAGAAGGTGGTGGAGGAGCCGATCTTCTCCTTCTTCCTCAGCAGGTAGCGCCTCCTGGTGGACCAATGGGTCCGTTGGAGTGAGGAGGATATCTGGTGGTTCCAGGTGGTTCCGATGGGGTTCAGGCGGTTCAGGTGATGCTCAAGGTGTCCCTGGTTTCTCAGGAGAGTCAGAAGAGCTCAAGAGTTCCAGGGATCTCCAAGGATCCAGGAAGACTCAGCGCATTCTTTAGGGTAGTCCCAATGTTTGAGTCCAACGGTTCCGGAAGGATCCAGGAGTCTCCCAGTTCTTAGGATGGTCCAGACTGTTCAACGGTTCCTGAGGGTTCCATGGGAGCCCAAAAGATTTGATGGGTTTCAAGGTAGTCCGAGGATTTCTACGGTCCGAGGTCCAAGAGTTCGTGAAGGATCGCGAGAACGACATCGAGTGGATGTGTTGGTGGGATGTTTTGGTCGGACTAATAACGGAGTGACTCAGGGGGATATTTGGTCTCAGCATCCAGAGACATGTAAGAGGTTTCAAGGATTTCCCGGAAGCCCGAGAGTCCAGAGGACTCTGGTTCTTCCAAAAGCCTCAAGAAAGAGTTCCGATGCCATAGAAACAGAACAAACAGAGAATGAATTCCAGTTTGTAAATTGCATCGTGGTTTGTGTCCATGCAGGAGAACCAACGTAGGCAGCCCAGAAGGGGAGCTGTTGCTAGGCGGAAAAGACGAGGAGATGTACCAAGGACCAATCAACTGGCTTCCTGTGACGGCTGAGGGCTACTGGCAGATTAAGATGGAAAGGTGATGGAAGTAATTCATGAATTCATTGTAACTGCATTATGTGGCCTATGTTGAGGTCCTGACCGTCTACTGGATCTTTTACATGTCTTGTTGGTTCTGGTGGGCCCTTGGACCACATCCAACATCACCGTTGTGTGGGGGCCACAATCAGTGACCCCCACACAACTGGAAATACATAGAAGGACTCAGACTACAAGGGAACGTTCCAGGTGTGGGAGTGTTTGGGGTTGCTTGTCATGTTGGTAACGTACGCTGTGCAGTAAACGCAATAACCAGCAGGGGGCAGTGCATCCCACACTATAAGCCCAGGTGCGCTCTGTAAATACAGTAAGGCCACATTATGATGCCTGGGTGTCTTTCAGTGTGGCGGTGCAGGGTGCCATCGCCCTGTGTCCTCGTGGTTGCCAGGCGATCGTCGACACTGGGACGTCCCTCATCACCGGACCCACCGCTGACATCATGAAACTCCACGAGCTGATGGGAGCCACGCCCACACACATAGGAGAGGTCAAGCCCCCCCCATTCAACTGTGGACAACACTCACATCTTCGACAGATAGATGCAGTAATGTGTAAACGTATCATCTCATTTGACCTTTAACCTTTTTGGGGTTCCAGTTCCTCGTCGACTGCACCAGGATGTCCAGTCTGCCTCATGTGACCTTCGTCCTCGGAGGCCGAGAGTTCACTCTGACCGCCGAGCAGTACGTCAGGAAGGTTGGTCTTCACTGCCGTGAAATACTAGCAAAGAGTAATAATACACATGTGGGGGCGGAGCCAAGTGCTGCGGTCAAGAAGGTTTCGGGGTCGTCTAAAGGAGTAGAGTGTCCCTCCTACTTTTGTTCTATTTCTATATAAATAACTCCCACTTTAAATGAAAGTTCTAAACATTTAGTCTGACACATGCACTTCAACATGCACCACATGAACCCTGCTCCTCTCTCCAGGAGACGCTCGGCGACCGGGAGTTCTGCTTCAGTGGCTTCCAGGCGGCGGACATCAGGTCCTCCGAAGGCCCCATGTGGGTCCTGGGAGACGTCTTCCTCACAGAGTTCTACAGCATCTTCGACAGGGGACAGAACCGGGTCGGCTTCGCCCTCGCCAAGCACCCGAGCCTCTCACCGGTTATCGGCTAGCAGCTGACCACTCATCAATAATAAAACTATACGATTCTTGCAAAGGCACCGACACATCGTCGTCGTTTTTGTGACTAGCTAACAGCAACTTAGGCTCGTCCAATCAGAGGCCATCCTCCATCTGCCATCGAGGGTTAACCACCATCACGGGCCGAGCTGATGATGGTGACCCGGATGACCCTTCAAAAGACTTGATTACATTTATTTTGATGATTAGTCACGCTTTATTTTGAAAAGTACAGTTCTTGGTGATTCAGCAGCAGTTCCTGTATCTTCATGACTTCAGTCACAACAGACAACACGTCTGTTACCTTCGAGGTGGAGTCCGTCATCCTGAGCACTTTATTGAACCAGCAGTCACCACCGTGGCGTGTGTCCGTTCAGATGCAGTTCCTCTAATGGCCACCAGAGGGCATCCGAAACAACACGAGATACATGGACGGGAGGGTAAACATTCATCTCGTGGATCACTTCCTGTGTGTGTTGAGTTGTTGAAGAACATATGAAGGAATGAAAAGGGCTTTTCATGTCCGGTGTTCCAGCCAATCAGGCTCCGCTGTGGTGGTGGTGGTGGTTGTTGTCGTTGTTGTTGTTGGCTCTTCCCTAAGCTTTAAAGTTGGTCACCAGTGTTGGGATTCTCTGGATGAGTCGTAAACCTTCAGGGGTTGGAGGTTGCTAAGCAACCCTCCTCTTGTTGTTGTTGGGTAGAATGGCGCCTCCAGCTCGTCTCCCCCTGTGACTCTGGCCCTCATTTGTTCTCCGAGCTCTGCGATTGCGAGTCGTCGGTTTTGGTTCCGTCCCTCTCGTCCTCGGGCCCGGCTACTCCCTGGAAGTCCTGGTCGTACTCGGGGCCGGGCAGCTGCAGCGTGTCGGCCGCTCGGCGGGACTGGAAGCGAGCCAGGCCCCCCCGCCGCCGCCTGCCCAGAGCCTTCGGGCTCGGCAGGCTTCGCACCGACGCTTTGGACGACTGCCGGGAGAACTGGAGGGAGAACTGGCGCCCCCGAGGCCGCGGCGGGGGGGGCGTCGCCCAACGGAATTCCTCGGGTCCCGTTTGAGTCTGGGAACAACCCAAAGAGCCGGTCCTGAAACACAAAGAAGACGTCAGACCACGAGGGGAGTGACCCGTGTTCTCCCAGCGGGTCACACCAGGACCGCTACAGGGTCACCTCCAGGGACCCGGCGCCTCCGAGGGGGAGGAGTCCAGCCCGTTGTGACGTTTGGCTCCAGAAGAATCCACATCGTCCCCGGACAGCGGCGGACTGACGACGAGCCGGGGGAACCCGGTGGAGGCCGGGCGGCGAGGAGGGGGGGGGGCGCTGACCTCCCTTAAGGTGTCCACGGCAGCGGAGCGCAGGTCCGTGGCCTTTGGACCCGGATGGGAGGAAGAGGAGGATGAGGGACGGACTGAGAGTCGACCGTCAGGTGAAGCGGCACTGAACCTGAAGTCGGGGAAGAAGCTTCCTGTCGCGTCGCTGCTGTGCCGCTTGAAGGCGGGTCGAGGGGGTCGGAGGTCAAGAGGCTCCTGGACGCTCAGCAGCCGCCGGACTCGACCCAGAACCTGCAGAACACCCAGAGATACGACCTTAGAGACTTTAAATATGCTTCCAGAAAATGTATGGACATCAATTATAGGAAACACACATAACATCCTGAGCTGTAGGGACAATTCAAAATGTGACATCGACTGCATTGAACACCACTGCTGAGGGGCAGGCTGGGCCGGGGCTCCCGACATGGAGGCAATGGAACTCTGAAGTTGGTACTTATATACACATGTTTTGGAAATGTGCAAAAATTCAAACATTCTGGAGAGAAGTGAAGGATGAGGTGGTTTCTTTGACCTGGAGCGTTCACCCCTCAATGTGTTCTGGCAGCCAAAGTGAGCAGTGCAAGGAGTCACGACGCCAAACTGATTCCAACACTGTTACATATTGCTCGAAAGACGATCCTTAAACTCTGGATTTCTAAAGATACCTTCTACAGATGACTGGTACAAGGGGATTTTGGAAGTTCTCCCTTTGGAAAAGTTGACCCACACCCTCCATGACAATGTCAAGGGATTTGTCAAAATATGGAAGCCAGTCTTAGACGTGGTGGACCCCTCCGGGGTGAACTTTGCTGTGCCAGATTAAAAACACTGTCACTGATGCTGACTTGATTTGATGATGTAACCTTAAATATGTACTTATAGTGGTGATGTGCGAATGTGTTATGGACTGTGGTTTTTCTAATTATTTTGTATCTATTATCTATTTATATTTTTTGTTCTTTACCCTTTTGTTTCTCTTTTCACTTTGTATTGTATCCTTAATGTCCTGTCTTGCTAATTTGTAAAATCAAAATATATATATATATAAAAATAAAAAAATGCTTTCATGGCTTTTGGACATGGAGTATAAACAGAATAAAGACTCGTGTTACCGACTCGCGGCGCCAGGACAGACCGTCCTCCCGGTGGCGCGCTGGGCCGGCGCTCGCGTCCTCGTCCGCCTGCAGGATGTCGGACAGCCTGGAAGAGAAGAGCTCCGTCAGCACGAGGAGGACGGCGTCCTCGGCGACCACGGAAGGTCACGCGGGTGCTTTCCACCAATCGGCTCGCTCGGCGCTGACCCCATGTCGGTGGTGCTGCCGAGGAAGGACGGGATGCAGTAGTCGGCGGCGGCCCGGTTGTAGGGCGGGCCGGCGCGCGGTCGTTCCAGTACACGTCTCTGGTCATGTGGGGCAGCTTCATGTGCATCTCATCCACCGCCAGCAGCGACACCTGGAGGGCAGGTGGGCCGGAGGGGCCACGGCGCCCAACGACAGGAATGAGTCCGCATTTTATTTTGAAAATCTATGTTTGTTTGTTTTAAACTAGTATTTTCTGCAAGAATCCAACAAAAGTAAATTTACTCCAACAAATCACTTGGTTATGCCAAAGAAAACTATTGGATATCTTTAAGACAACGGTAAATGTTTATATTTAGTCAATAAAACTACGAGGTAGTATTATACTTAGTATTTGTTAGAACATAGTTCTAGAAAACTAAAGTACCAACAAGTAGTAATATTGCTGTGTTACTGCTTCCGGCCACTAGAGGGAGCTACTCTGCTTCAGTAAACAACAACAAGTGTCACGTGACTGCCACAGCCTTTGAGCCTGGGGCTGAGGGCTGTGATTGGCTGCCGACCTGAAGGTTCCGGTCGATGATCCAGTTCACTTCGAAGTCGTCGTCGTCTTCCCCGAACGGTGACGGGGATCTGCTCTGCGTATTTATCGCAGTACATGGAAAGTTTCTCGAACAATCGCTTCTGCTGGTCGGAGAGGACGAGCCTGCAGAGGACACAGAGGAAATGTAGTACTCTGAGAGGTACTTTATGCTCAGCTCAGGAGGAAATGTAGTACTCTGAGAGGTACTTTATACTCCGCTCAGGAGGAGATGTTGTACTTTTAGTTCCATTTCATATTTTTATCTGCGTCATGTGTTAAAGCTGCATTCTCTCTCTTGACCACCAGGGGGCGGCGACTCTGGTTGTATAGAAGGCTATGCGTCATGTGTTAAAGCTGCATTCTCTCTCCTGATCACCAGGGGGCGACTCCTCTGGTTGTATAGAAGTCTATACGTCATGTGTTAAAGCTGCATTCTCTCTCTTGACCACCAGGTGGCGACTCCTCTGGTTGTATAGAAGGCTATGCATCATCTGTTAAAGCTGCATTCTCTCTCCTGACCCCCAGGGGGCGACTCCTCTGGTTGTATAGAAGTCTATGCTTCATGTGTTAAAGCTGCATTCTCTCTCCTGACCACCAGGGGGTGACTCCT
>NC_079397.1:1339221-1364221 GCF_029220125.1 Pseudoliparis swirei
AAGCGGGCCATCCATGAGAAAGGACTAGCTTGTAAAAGTCAGTCTCGCGCGCTGGTCTGAGGTCAGTTTGGTTTCTTTCTTCCGGCTCCCTTAGTATTAAGTTAGCCGCTCTCAGATCGGCGCTGAGGCTCCGCCCCCTGACGGAGTGTTTCGCGGTTAAATCAAGCGTTGGCAAGCGGAGAAGCAGCAGCAGCGGCAACAGGTAAACCAACACACTTTACTTCTCCCGTGGTTAGTTTGTGTTATTGTGAGCTCTCTTTACGTTGCTAGTGAACCGCCCGCCATGTTTATCACGCCATTTAGGGCCCAGCGTCACTGTTATCTCAGGTCCCAAGAAAAACTTCTATTTGACGTGATTGGCGGGTTTAGTTTCAACATCGTTCAATCGGGTGAATCGAGAGGCGGGTCTTCCGTGCCATCGATACAACGCGATCATTGTGCGTTATGTATGTGGTTGTGATCCAGGCACGTGCACAGATAGAGCCCTCGTGGTGCTCAAGCACCAGCCCTTTTGCCCTGGATGAGTAAAGGGCCCTTTTTGCTGGAGCCCACTTTTTTCATTCATCAATATTTAAGAATAAAAGTTACTCTTTCTGTTATCAAGTCCCCCTAAATGTGTTTTAATATCCGACGGGGCATTTATTTGAGTTATTGTGAGAATTTCGCCCCGACATGCTCCGCGACGCTCACGAGCCCCCCCCCGCCCGCAGGTCGAGGACAGCTCCATCAGTGTATTGATGCTAATGCTTCAACTCTTTCAGAATTTTTTTTTGGCATTGGGTGCCCTTTTTTTTGGTTTGAGCACCTGCCCCCCAAAATGTCTGTGCACGTGCCTGTTGTGATCTCAATAATAATGTGAGATTTTAACATTGAGGTTGTTATCCTGCACTCTGATATTTATTTTGTTATGTTTGTGTGTTAAAGTGTGAATAAATAAATACAATTGATTTTTTTGTAATTTTTTATACTTTTTAAATTTGTTTATTTTAAGTGTCACGTCACATGTAGAAAAGAGATATTACTAATATAAAATATAATAAATATATAAAAAGCATTTATTTGGCTACGTACATTTTCATGTGACCTTTTTAATTAATTAATTAATTTGTTTTTTCCAAAGCAGATTCACTCATTGATTATCGATCAGTTTGTATAAGCACCTGTTCTGCACATGCTCAGTAGAAACATGCCGTCCAACGTGGAGATCAAAGCCAAAGTGAGCGACATGGCACTGTTCGCCAAGAAGGCCGCCGAGCTCAGCCAATCAGAGGGCTCGATCATCAGACAGCACGACACGTTCTTCAACTGCAGCCGAGGACGACTGAAGCTGAGAGACTTCATGGTACAAGTACACAAGACTTCATGGTACTAGTACACAAGACTTCATGGTACAAGTACACAAGACTTCATGGCACAAGTACACAAGACTTCATGGTACTAGTACACAAGACTTAATGGTACAAGTACACAAGACTTCATGGTACAAGTACATGAAACATCATGGTACAAGTACACGAGACTTCATGGTACAAGGACACGAGACATCATGGTACAAGTACACGAGACTTCATGGTACTAGTACACAAGACTTCATGGTACTAGTACACAAGACTTCATGGTACAAGTACACGAGGCTTCATGGTACAAGTACACAAGACTTCATGGTACTAGTACACAAGACTTCATGGTACAAGTACACGAGACTTCATGGTACAAGTACACGAGACTTCATGGTACAAGTACATGAGACTTCATGGTACAAGTACACGAGACTTCATGGTACAATTACACGAGACTTCATGGTACAAATACACAAGACTTCATGGTACTAGTACAAATTCTGACTTGGAATAATAATAACATGAGAAAACAAACTTTATTTATACGGTGCATTTATTACAAACATTAATTAATTAATTAAAACCAAATAATAAAAAACATTAAAATTAATATAAAACTTATGATTAAAAAGTAATATATAGGTATAAAACATGTTCACTAGAAATAGAAATACAAAATAAAATTATCGTAAAAAAATCGTTCAAAAATGAAAATAAAATGAATAACATTATAAAAATGACATAAGATTAAAAAAATAAACAGAACATTGAAAAAATCAGTAATAAAATATATTTAACCATAAAATGAATCATAGATTTATGAAACATTTAAAGTCCTGTTCAGTAAAACTGACTGTGTGTTTGTTTGTTTGTTTGTTGGTCAGAACGAGTCGGGTCAGCTGATCTTCTACGAGCGTCCCAACACCGACGGACCCAAACTGTCCCGTTACTCCATCAGTCCGACCAGCGACCCCCAGAGTCTCCGGGTAACAACGGCAACCACACGAGTGTGTTCCACACACACACACACACTGCCGCCTGTTAACGTGTGTGTGTGTGTGTGTGTAGACCGTGCTGTCGGACGCCCTCGGGGTGAAAGGTGAGGTGCGGAAGGAGCGGCGCTTGTTTCTGATTGGTCGGACCAGAGTTCACCTGGACACAGTGGAGGGACTTGGAGACTACATGGAGCTGGAGGTACACACACACACACTCACAATTGATATGTGGTAATTGTTTCAGTCCTTCATGAAGCAATACATATTATTAAAAACCTAAATTAATATTTTTTGTTTCCGCCTCATACATTTATTATTATTATTATTATACATTTATTATTATAATACATTTAATATTATTATAATACATTTAATATTCTTAGTTTTTAGACGATTGATCGAAGAAAAAAAAATTCTAACATTTTCCAGACTAAACAATCAATCAACAAATATATAAATCCTTAATTCAGTGTTTTTTGAAGGTTTATTATTACAATATTGAATATCTATTAAGCTTAAATCTATTCTTTTAGGGAAGCACACAACATTTATTTTGACATCTTAACGTTTTAATGTCCTCTCATAATTATTACTTATAAAAAACTATTTTGTATCATAATTCTAATTGTAATATTTTGAAAAATAAATAATATTCAAATATGATTAAATAATTATTATAAAATAATCTCATCATCTTATTGTGTCTGTCTAGTTTTTAAAGAAATAAACGTTATATTACGCCTCTAATTAGATGAAGTCAAATGTTTGTTGTTGTTGTTTAGGTGGTGATGCGTCCGGATCAGACCCTTGATGACGGACAGCGGGTGGGTTAAACTTCTCCTGTTTCACGAGTACTTCTAAAAGTACACGATTACACAGGTATTAGTACACGTCTCCTCCTCCGGGTCTCAGGTGGCGGAGCAGCTGATGGAGGCGCTGAGCGTCACTGAGGAGTCTCTGGTGACGGGAGCCTACGTGGACCTGCTGCTGGAGGGGCACGCCCACACGCAAACAAACGCACCTCACGGAGAAACACTGAACCAGTAAAGTACAGAATACGAATACTTAGATTGTTACTGTGTTTATTTTCTTTTGATTATTAATGTGATTCTGTCTTTTCTAAATAAAGGAACTCAAACTGAAAATGTTGTAAACATTTGGATATTTATTGTCATCATTAAATTATTTATTTTATTTTAAATTAAAATACTAAATTAATGTGGAATAATTAAAAAAAAGCAATAGTTATTTATTAGAGAAATTAAAACATAAATCCCCAAAATGCTGATTTTCAGCTCGAATAATACGTTTATTAATTCTAAAAAAAGACAATTAAAATACAAAATGTACAGGACTGTCTCAGAAAATTAGAATATTGTGATAAAGTTGTTTATTTTCTGTAATGCAATTAAAAAAACAAAAATGTCATGCATTCTGGATTCATTACAAATCAACTGAAATATTGCAAGCCTTTTATTCTTTTAATATTGCTGATTATGGCTTACAGCTTAAGAAAACTCTAAAATCCTATCTCATAAAATTTGAATATTTCCTCAGACCAAGTAAAAAAAAAGATTTATAACAGCAAAACAAAATCAAACATTTAAAAATGTGTTTCCAGGTGTTTCGAGTTAATTAGACGATTCAAGTGATTTGTTTAATACCCTACTAGTATACTTTTTCATGATATTCTAATATTTAGAAATAGGATATTTGAGTTTTCTTAAGCTGTAAGCCATAATCAGCAATATTAAAAGAATAAAAGGCTTGCAATATTTCAGTTGATTTGTAATGAATCCAGAATGCATGACATTTTTGTTTTTTTAATTGCATTACAGAAAATAAAGAACTTTATCACAATATTCTAATTTTCTGAGACAGTCCTGTATGTGAAATAAAAAAAAGCAATAAAAAGTGTGCTGGAAAATTGGGATCGGTTTTAATCATTCTTTTTCTTAAATCAGATTTTATTCCTGTAATAATAATTATAGATAAACAAAAGTAGACAACGATAACTTGTTTACTCTGGTCAGAGATCAGTGTTTCGGAGCGTACTGCTCCTTCCGTCCAGCAGGTGGCGGTGTAGCTCTGCAGCAGAGACAAACGGCTCATTTCAGTCAGTTTGTATCTTAAAACTTTATTTATATCAGACGCTGCAACAGGAAAGTGTCAATATAAATAAACATCCAGAATATAGTTGCGAAATATATTTTTTAAATGTAGGAATTCATAACGGAGGGGATGTGTTTTTACATACAAAGTCAATAATTAATATATAATATTAATATTATGAACCTAGAGACCTACAAAGCAGAAATGGTGTTTATTTGTTCCGTGGTGGACAGCGGTAATGTACTGTTTCCATGGCGATAAGCCACGCCTCCTCTCTGGCGCTTCCGGCGTGTAAACTCTCGCCGGTAAAGCAACGCGAGGGTTCGCTTCTCTTTCGGCGACACTGCGCAGAAAAAATGACTTTCAAAATAAAAGCCCAGGATTTCTTTTCTTACAATTTTTTTTTTTTTTAATCCCTTTGTATTCAGTCTTTAACATTTAGTCCACAAGCAGCTCGGGACAGAGGGGAGGGACTAGGACCGGTGTGTGTACTGTGTATACTGTGTGTGTACTGTTGTGTACTGTGTGTACTAGACTGCAGCTCTCATGGTTCTCAGCTTCCTCTGAGGAAAACACCCTCTTCATCTCCTTGTGCGAAGAGGAGGAGGAAGAGGAGGGGGGGGGGGGGTCATGTGACACCGGCGGCCACGTGGCGCTCCGATTGGTCGATCCCCTCATAGAAGAGAGAACTACATATCATGAAACTAAATATTTATATAAATACATATATGTATATATATATATATGTGTATATTTATATATATATATATTTCATCTTCGTCTAGTGATGATGATGATGATTTTTCTTTGCTATTTCATCGTTGCCGTGGCGACAGGGCTGCTCCACCACACCCACGCTGCTTACCCCCCCCCCCCCCCCCCCCACACACACACCCTTTCCCTCTCTCTTTCTGAGAGGGAGAAGGAGAGGGAGAGAGAGAGAGGGAGAGGGGGGGGGGAGAGAGAGGTGTGTTTTTTAACCCACGCATTAGAGTGGGAGACGACGTGTGCACTCGCATGTGCACGCTCACACACACACACACACTCATATGCAGGGTGTGTGTGTGTCATGCTGGCAGTGTGTGGGCTGAACCGACCAGCCTTCCACTCATCCTGCCTCCCTCTCTCTCTCCTCTTCTTCCTCTTCTTTTTAATCGTCTTCTTCTTTTTATTCTTTTTCTTTCTATTCGCCTCCAGATACACCTCCTCTTCCTCTTCTTCTTCTTCTTCTTCTCTTCCTTTTTTCCATCCTCCATCACCTCTCTCCTCTTCCTCTCTTCCTCTTCCGCTCCCTCTCTTCCTCTTCCTCTCTCCATCAATCTTCTTTTCAGTTTATCATGATGGAGAACGAGTCGCTGATCTTCTGGGTGAGTCCCTCTCTCTGCAGCCCTGTGTGTGTGTGTCTGTGTGAGTGAGTGTGTGTGAGTGTGTCTGTGAGTGTGTGTGTGTGTGAGTGTGAGTGTGTGTGTGTGCTTCTGTGTGTGTGTGTGTGTGTGTGTGAGTGTGTGTGTGTGAGTGTGAGTGTGTGTGTGTGCTTCTGTGTGAGTGAGTGTGTGTGTGTGTGTTTGTGTGGGTGTGTGTGTGAGTGAGTGTGTGTGTGAGTGTGTGTGTGTAAGTGTGTGTGTGTGTGTGTGCGCTGCCACTCTGTAACTTTAAAGTCGTGACAAATGATTCTTTAAACTTCACCTTTTTCTTTACCTCTCGTCATCTTTTCATCGCCTCCTTTCCTTGTCTCATTACCTTGCCTCCTCCCTTCCTTTCCTTTCCTCTCTCCCCTATCAGCATTCCTTCTTTCTTTTCCTTCATCTCGTTCTCTCTTCCCTCGTTGGCTTCCTTCCCTTCTTCCCTTTCCTCTTCCCTTCCTCTTTGTGTTTCATCCACATCTCTACCTCCATTAATTTCTTCCACCCTTTCTTTATCTCCTTCCCTCATTACCTTTCCTGCTCCCTTCCTTTCCTTACCTTCTCCCCATTCCTTCCCTCTCTTCCTGGCTTACTCTCCTTCCTCATTAATTCCTTCTATCCTTTCCTTCATCTCTTTTCCTCTTCCCTTATTTGCTTTCATGCAACTTTTCCTTATTTCCTTTCCTTTTCTATTCCCTCTTCTTTATTTCCTTTCCTCCCTCTTTTCATTGCATCTGTTCTTCTTCATCCTCTCTTCTAAACTTCTCTTCATCTCTTGACTTCATCACCTTGCCTCCTTCCATCCTTTCCTTAATTCCCCCATCCTTACTCATTCCTCCACTCTTGATTTGCTTCCTTTCCTCTCTCTCCTGTTGCTACCCCCTTAAGTCCTTTCCTTCTTTGCTTATGCACCTCATTTTATTACTTCCTCTCTTCCTGTTTCCCCTCCTTTCCTTTCATCTGTTCCTTCCTTTCTGTTATCCTTCCTTCCTCCTCCCCCCATCTTTTATCGACATTCTCCTTTGTCTCCTTTTTCGTTCCTTCCTTCCTTTCCTTCCTCTGCTTCCTTTACCTGTCCCCCCTCCCCCCTCCGTCTCTCTCTCCTTTCCTCTCTCCATCTCTCTGAGGGATGTCTTTTTATTTCCTGTTTCCAGCATCACATTCGGTGTGTGTGTGTATGTGTGTGAGTGTGTCTGTGTGTGTGAGTGTGTAAGTGTGTGAGTGTGTATGTGTGAGTGTGTATTTGTGTATGTGTGAGTGTGTATTTGTGTGTGTGAATGTGTCTGTGTGTGTGAGTGTGTGTGTGAGTGTATGTGTGTGTGAGTGTGTATCTGTGAGTGTGTATTTGTGTGTGTGTGAGTGTGAGTGTGTGTGTGTGTGAGTGTGTATGTGTGAGTGTGTATTTGTGTGTGTGTGAGTGTGTGAGTGTGTATGTGTGAGTGTGTGTGTGAGTGTGTATGTGTGAGTGTGTATTTGTGTGTGAGTGTGTGTGTGAGTGTGTGAGTGTGTGTGTGAGTGTGTATTTGTGTGTGTGAGTGTGTGTGAGTGTGAGTGTGTATTCATATGTGTGTGAGTGTGTGTGTATTTATGAGTGTGAGTGAGTGTGTGTGTGAGTGTGTCTGTGTGTGTCTCTATGTGTCCGTTTGAGTGTGTGTGTGTGTGTGTGTCTCTATGTGTCCGTTTGAGTGTGTCTGTGTGTGTGTGTGTGTATGTGTGAGTGTGTGTGTGTGTGTGTGTGTGTGTGTGTATGTGTGTGTGTATGTGTGTGTGTGTGTGTGTGTGTGTGTGTGTGTGTGTGTGTGTGTGTGTGTGTGTGTGTGTGTGTGTGTGTGTGTGTGTGTGTGAGTGAGTGTGAGTGTGTGTGTGAGTGTCTCTATGTGTCCGTTTGAGTGTGTCTGTGTGTGTGTGTGTGTGTGTGTGTGTGTGTGTGTGTGTGAGTGTCTGTGTGTGTGTGTGTGTGTGAGTGTGTGTGTGTGAGTGTGTATGTGTGTGAGTGTGTGTGTGTGTGTCCGTGTGTGTGTGTGTGTGTTATGTAATCTCTTCAGAGTGTGTAGGATGTATTCTCAGACCGTCTGTCTGAAAAGATATTTTCTCAAATGTTACAAACAGGAAGTGGATCTTCTTCATCATCTCCCTCCTTCTCCTCCTCTTCCTCCTCCTCCTCTTCCTCTGCAGCTCTGACTCTTTATCGTCGTGGTTTCGGGGTCGAAGGTTCTCCCGACGCAGCTTCTCTCGTCTTCATCGTTTCAAGTGAGTTTCCTTCAGTCGCCTCGCTGAGAGGAGGAGCTAAAGGTCCTCTGACCTCTGACCTCTCGACCCAGGCATCGTCTATAGTCATATTGATAGACCACTGATCAATGTGTTCCTCCAAACAGGAAGTCAGAGCTAGGCCCCGCCTCCTGCTCCATTTGATTGGCAGCTGGGTAAAGCGCGGCATCGCCGAAAAAACAACCACAAAAAACATCGTAAAAACATGTCGTGAATACAGATGTTTTAGTGTGAAAAGTAGAATAAATAGAATAATAAGAATAATATATACATAATATACAAAAATATTGATAATAAAATATTATATACATGTTTAAAACAAACCGTGTTGCCCGTGTCCGCCACTAGGCGGCGCTCACAGGGCTCCAGCTCCTCACCGGGAACAGAGCCTCCCCGATTAGAGGTTCCAAGGGATGTGAGAAACTTCACGAGAGGAAGTGTGTGTGTGTGTGTGTGTGTAGGTGTGTGTGTGTAAGTGTGTGTGTGTGTGTGTGTGTAAGTGTGTGTGTGTGAGTGTGAGATGAAAATACAATGTGTCTTATCTGCTCCTGCTATTGGTTACCATGGTAATGGACAAGGGAGCTCCATTTTAGGACACACACACACACTCTCTCACACACACACACACATCCTGTTCACACCTCACAATGAGCCGCTCCTCGTGGACCACAGCTCCAGATCCTCCTCAGGATCCATAAATATATATATGAACAAATATATAATGAATGACCTTATAAGGAGTGAATCGACAGTAAAGTCATTAAAACGAGTTCAGGATCAATATTTACATTCAAAGTAATTGTAAAAGTACATATTGTACATTATGGCTCCATTTAACGTCTTTATATACATCTGTGTGTGTGTGGGTGTGTATGTGTGTGTGTGTGTGTGTGTTATCAGTGTTGTCCAGCTTGTCGGCTTCTTCCTGCCAAACATCCGTTTCCTTGGCAACCCAGATGGGGAAACAGGAAGTGTGAGTCACAGGAAGTGACTTCTAATCCTTTGTCAAGTTTTTTTTATTTGTTCTTGTTTTCTTGTCCAACATGAACAGGAAGTGACCTGTCAATCACCTTTTAGCCCCGCCCCTAAAGCATGACCAGCTTTATGGTCTGTTTGACTCACATGAAGCAGAGACTTCTATACAACCAGAGGAGTCGCCCCCTGGTGGTCAGGAGAGAGAATGCAGCTTTAACACATGAAGCATAGACTTCTATACAACCAGAGGAGTCGCCCCCTGGTGGTCAGGAGAGAATGCAGCTTTAACACATGAAGCATAGACTTCTATACAACCAGAGGAGTCGCCCCCTGGTGGTCAGGAGAGAGAATGCAGCTTTAACACATGAAGCATGGCCTTCTATACAACCAGAGGAGTCTCTTTATATATAGATAGATCCGAAACATGAAGATGGATGGATATCTGTAACTTTACATAATAGCCGTTGTGAGGGGGCGTCGCTCTCTGTTGCTATGGATACGGTGGCTTGGTGTTGCGTAACTGAACCTGAAATGGCTCCTGAAGCTTCTCTGTGTCTGACCCAGTTCAGCTTTAAACTGAAGGCAGACTGACCCCCCCCCCCCCCTCTCCTTCACATCCTGACCCCCCCCCCCCACCCCCCCTCGACAGGATGGGCAGGGCGGCTCCCAGAGTCCCGTCTGAAGCCCGGAGACCTCTCCCTCTGCAGGACCACTTCACTTCACTGCTCTGCTGCTCCGTCTGCTGAGCAACGACGTCCAGGACCCAGGATTACAGCCAATCAGAGCCCAGCAGAGACCTGGACCAGAACCAGCAGAACCAGGAGAACCAGGGAAAGCCAGGACTGAAACCAGCAGCCATCCAGACTCTGTAGGGCGGACCAGAAGAGACCAGAAGAACCCAGAAGAACCCAGAAGAGACCAGAAGAACCCAGAAGAGACCAGAAGAACCCAGAAGAGACCAGAAGAGACCAGAAGAACCCAGAAGAACCCAGAAGAGACCAGAAGAACCCAGAAGAGACCAGAAGAGACCAGAAGAACCCAGAAGAGACCAGAAGAACCCAGAAGAGACCAGAAGAACCCAGAAGAACCCAGAAGAACCCAGAAGAACCCAGAAGAGACCAGAAGAACCCAGAAGAGACCAGAAGAACCCAGAAGAGACCAGAAGAGACCAGAAGAGACCAGAAGAACCCAGAAGAACCCAGAAGAACCCAGAAGAGACCAGAAGAACCCAGAAGAACCCAGAAGAGACCAGAAGAACACAGAAGAGACCAGAAGAGACCAGAAGAACCCAGAAGAACCCAGAAGAGACCAGAAGAACCCAGAAGAGACCAGAAGAGACCAGAAGAACCCAGAAGAGACCAGAAGAGACCAGAAGAACCCAGAAGAGACCAGAAGAGACCAGAAGAGACCAGAAGAACCCAGAAGAACCCAGAAGAGACCAGAAGAACCCAGAAGAGACCAGAAGAGACCAGAAGAGACCAGAAGAGACCAGAAGAACCCAGAAGAACCCAGAAGAGACCAGAAGAGACCAGAAGAGACCAGAAGAACCCAGAAGAGACCAGAAGAGACCAGAAGAGACCAGAAGAACCCAGAAGACCAGAAGAACCAGAAGAACCAGAAGAGACCAGAAGAGACCAGAAGAGACCAGAAGAGACCAGAAGAACCCAGAAGAGACCAGAAGAACCCAGAAGAGACCAGAAGAGACCAGAAGAACCCAGAAGAGACCAGAAGAACCCAGAAGAGACCAGAAGAACCCAGAAGAGACCAGAAGAACCCAGAAGAGACCAGAAGAGACCAGAAGAACCCAGAAGAGACCAGAAGAGACCAGAAGAACCCAGAAGAGACCAGAAGAAGCCAGAAGAACCCAGAAGAACCCAGAAGAGACCAGAAGAACTCAGAAGAACCCAGAAGAGACCAGAAGAACCCAGAAGAACCCAGAGGAACCCAGAAGAACCCAGAAGAGACCAGAAGAACCCAGAAGAGACCAGAAGAGACCAGAAGAACCCAGAAGAGACCAGAAGAACCCAGAAGAGACCAGAAGAACCCAGAAGAACCCAGAAGAACCCAGAAGAGACCAGAAGAACCCAGAAGAGACCAGAAGAGACCAGAAGAACCCAGAAGAACCCAGAAGAGACCAGAAGAACCCAGAAGAGACCAGAAGAACCCAGAAGAACCCAGAAGAGACCAGAAGAACCCAGAAGAACCCAGAAGAACCCAGAAGAGACCAGAGGAACCCAGTAGAGGCTGTTGGAAGAGTTTGATGGGACTGCTGACGATAGGTGAGTCACATGACACGTTCAATGACTTTAGGAAATGTAGACTTCAACCATCGACTTCGGGACTTAACAAGTTAACACGTTTTTAAAAGTATTATATTATAATAGTATGTTCTTTCAAAGGAATGTTATTTCATTAGACACTCACATGTGTGTTCTGTGTCCTCTGCGGCGCTTTGCATTCTGGGATTGATGACGCGTCTCCACACCAGCAAAATGTGACCTCCAAATAAAACAATATTCATCAAATATAAAAGAAGTATTTAAAATGAACTCCACGTTAATACATCAATAATATTTATAATTACGAAGTTATTTGTCAATAAGGATCTTTGAATTAGCTTTCTGTCTCGTTTGGGACCCGATTAAATATCAGAGATATTAAAGAGAGGAAAAAGAGTCACAATAAGGGAAGGAAGGAAGAAAGGAAGGAAGGGGAATGGGCCCTGAGGGTTCAGAGCTCTGAATGTCAGGAAGAAGATTCAGAGCGTCTGATTGGTGGATCTGAAGTGGTCAAACCAACCAGAGAGAGAGCAGAAACAGGAAGTGGACAAAGTAATCTGGACGTTCATGCCTATTATTTATTATTCATTATTCATTATTTATTATTTATTATTCATTATTTATTATTTATTATTATTTATTATTATTTATTATTTAATTTATTATATATTATTATTATTTTCTCTCCCTTTGTCTGTTTTATTATTAGTATTATATATTTGTATTACCCGGCGTCCTTCTCCGTCTCCCCGGTGATGCGTTCAAAGACGCTCATATTTCGTGTTTTATTCGTTTTATTTCTCGTGTGTAGTCGTTGATGTTTTTGAAATATTTTGTTATTCACTTTGTGCAGAAGCGAATCCCCCGAGGGCCAATCAGGGCTGAGAGTGGCGTCATGTGGTTTCCTTTCAGTAGCTCCTGGATGCCTGAGGAGAGGAAGCCGCGTGTTTGATGCTCGTCGGGTTTATTCAGTTTCTTCTGAAATATTTTAGCCGCTTTGCTCCCTGAACATTTAATCAATTATTTAAAATGAACAACAATCGATATTGAAGAGAAATGAAGCGTCTCGGAGGTGTTGACGCGATCGACCACCCAGCTGGGATACCCTGCAGCTCGCCGTGACCCTGAATGCAGCGCCGAGCGTCGGTGGAAAGGAACGGACGTGTCTTTGAAATCTGGGCGTCTCACATTTCAATGCGCTAAATGTCTCGCCGCAATTGCCAAGTTTTTACTGTCGCAAGGAAGCAGGAAGTAGGAAGCAGGAAGTACGAAACAGGAAGTGATTCATGTGAGCAAGCTGCTATTTTGACTCCTTTTTGGGGCGGCTTTAGCTCAGTGGGGTAAGAGGGCCGTCCTGCAACCGCAGGGTTGTGGGTTCGATCCCCGCTCTCCCCATTAGCTGCAAGTCGAAGTGTCCTTGAGCAAGGCACTGAACCCCTAGTTGCTTCCCGGGCGCATCACTGCAGCCCACTGCTCCTTAATAACTAAGGATGGGTTAAATGCTGAGAACTAATTTCCCCTTGGGGATTAATAAAAGTGTATATTCTATTCTATTAACCTACTTAAAATGTGCTTTTATCGCTTGGTACAAAAGAAAAACATTAGGCTCGGTAGATAAGTAGGCTAACGTTAGCTGATTAGTCTAACGTTAGCTAAGTAGGCTAACGTTAGCTAAGTAGTATAATGTTAGCTGATTAGTCTAACGTTAGCTAAGTAGGCTAACGTTAGCTAAGTAGTATAATGTTATCTGATTAGTCTAACGTTAGCTGATTAGTCTAACGTTAGCTAAGTAGGCTAACGTTAGCTAAGTAGTATAATGTTAGCTGATTAGTCTAACGTTAGCTGATTAGTCTAACGTTAGCTAAGTAGGCTAACGTTAGCTAAGTAGTATAATGTTATCTGATTAGTCTAACGTTAGCTGATTAGTCTAACGTTAGCTAAGTAGGCTAACGTTAGCTAAGTAGTATAATGTTATCTGATTAGTCTAACGTTAGCTTGCTCTTGAAGCGGCGGGAAAGTTAGGTGCGGTGTCTTGTTGACATTGCTCAGCTTGTTGACGTTACTCAGCTTGTTGACGTTGCTCGGCTTATTGACATTGCTCGGCTTGTTGACATTGCTCAGCTTGTTGACGTTGCTCAGCTTGTTGACGTTGCTCGTCTTATTGACATTGTCAGCTTGTTGATGTTGCTCGTCTTATTGACATTGCTCAGCTTGTTGACGTTGCTCGTCTTATTGACATTGCTCAGCTTGTTGACGTTGCTCAGCTTGTTGACGTTGCTCAGCTTGTTGACATTGCTCGGCTTATTGACATTGCTCAGCATGTTGACGTTGCTCGGCTTGTTGACATTGCTCAGCTTGTTGACGTTGCTCGACTTATTGACATTGCTTGGCTTGTTGACATTGCTCAGCTTGTTGACGTTGCTCATCTTATTGACATTGCTCAGCTTGTTGACATTGCTCAGCTTGTTGACGTTGCTCGTCTTATTGACATTGCTCGGCTTGTTGACATTGCTCAGCTTGTTGACGTTGCTCGGCTTGTTGACATTGCTCAGCTTGTTGACGTTGCTCGGCTTGTTGACATTGCTCAGCTTGTTGACGTTGCTCGTCTTATTGACATTGCTCGGCTTGTTGACGTTGCTCGGCTTGTTGACGTTGCTCGGCTTGTTGACGTTGCTCAGCTTGTTGACGTTGCTCGTCTTGTTGACGTTGCTCGGCTTGTTGACATTGCTCGGCTTGTTGACGTTGCTCGGCTTGTTGACGTTGGTTTTGACGTTAGCCGGCTACAACGGACTCAGCGCTAACGCTACATATAAAAATGGCCGGCGCTCCAACTGCTACAGTGATTTGAATGGCAGCGTCCGTTCCGATCTCCCTGTTGCATTGTGGGTAATTCATTCTCTCAGTCCCCTTTTAATTAGATTTAACACCTTTGAGATATGCAGCTTTGTTTTCATGACATCAAATTAAATTTTACTCCGAGAGAGAGAGAGAGAGAGAGAGAGAGAGAGAGAGAGAGAGAGAGAGAGAGAGAGAGAGAGAGAGAGAGAGAGGGTTTTAAACAGGACCTGCGAAAACGGTTCAGCTGCGTTGCCATAGCAACAGTGAGGATGTAGATCAGGGGTCTTATTTTGAAGCACACACACAGATACACACACACACACACACACACACACAGTGACAGTTAGCACAGGATTCCCTGCTATTCCAGTTTCTATGACAACTCACAACTCGTCCTCCTCCTCCTCCTCTTCATCCAGAGATAATTAAATACTAATTATTAATAATGTTGATTAGAAGACAACATTCTCACAAAATCCTTCTTTGAAAAGGAAATTATAATAATTGTGTGGAAAGCAACATCCTCATTATTTACTCATATTATTAACTATTTTATTATCTTTATACAAACCCTGTAAAGAAGGAAGTAATTAATGTGTTTCATATCCTGTAAACTGATCGACTGATAAATATTTACCCACGAGTAGATGTTGAACACTTCCTGTTTCTAAAGCCTTGAAAAGAGAATTGCCGTCTTTGTAAAATCTTCAGACGAGTTTTAATCAATGAACTTATTCGTTGACTTCAAACCAAAATGTAAAATAAACAGACGTTAACCTCTGGTTGTATAGAAGTCTATGCTTCACGTGTTGAAGCTGCATTCTCCCTGCTGACCACCAGGGAGCGACTCCTCTGGTTGTATAGAAGTCTATGCTTCATGTGTTGAAGCTGCATTCTCCCTACTGACCACCAGGGAGCGACTCCTCTGGTTGTATAGAAGTCTATGCTTCACGTGTTGAAGCTGCATTCTCCCTACTGACCACCAGGGAGCGACTCCTCTGGTTGTATAGAAGTCTATGCTTCACGTGTTGAAGCTGCATTCTCCCTACTGACCACCAGGGAGCGACTCTTCTGGTTGTATAGAAGTCTATGCTTCACGTGTTGAAGCTGCATTCTCCCTACTGACCACCAGGGAGCGACTCCTCTGGTTGTATAGAAGTCTCTGCTTCACGTGTTGAAGCTGCATTCTCTCTACTGACCACCAGGGAGTGACTCCTCTGGTTGTATAGAAGTCTATGCTTCATGTGTTGAAGCTGCATTCTCCCTACTGACCACCAGGGGGCGACTCCTCTGGTTGTATAGAAGTCTATGCTTCATGTGTTGAAGCTGCATTCTCCCTCCTGACCACCAGGGAGCGACTCCTCTGGTTGTATAGAAGTCTATGCTTCATGTGTTGAAGCTGCATTCTCCCTACTAACCACCAGGGAGTGACTCCTATGGTTGTATAGAAGTCTATGCTTCACATGTTGAAGCTGCATTCTCCCTACTGACCACCAGGGAGTGATGCCTCTGGTTGTATAGAAGTCTATGCTTCATGTGTTGAAGCTGCATTCTCCCTACTGACCACCAGGGGGAGACTCCTCTGGTTGTATAGAAGTCTATGCTTCATGTGTTGAAGCTGCATTCTCCCTACTGACCACCAGGGAGTGACTCCTCTGGTTGTATAGAAGTCTATGCTTCATGTGTTGAAGCTGCATTCTCCCTACTGACCACCAGGGGGCGACCCCTCTGGTTGTATAGAAGTCTATGCTTCATGTGTTGAAGCTGCATTCTCCCTACTGACCACCAGGGGGCGACCCCTCTGGTTGTATAGAAGTCTATGCTTCATGTGTTGAAGCTGCATTCTCCCTACTGACCACCAGGGGGCGACTCCTCTGGTTAATAAAGCAGTGTATGCTTTAGGGCGGGGCTACAAGGTGATTGACAGCTCTCTACCGGAGACTTTGACTCTTTTCTCTTCATGTAGCTCAAGGTGAAAAACAGGAAGTGATGTAACATCCTGCAGTCATCATCATCATATTCACCTTCAACATCATCTTCATCATCATCCCCATCATCATCATCATCATCTTCATCATCATCCCCATCATCATCATCATCTTCATCATCTCATCATCATCCCCATCATCATCATCATCATCCCCATCATCATCCCGGTTGATCCTGTGAGAGCGTCGTCATGGTGATGTAACAGGTGTGCAGTGAGGTGGGCGGCGGAGCCTCGGTGCTCAGAGGTACCTGCAGGTCCACCTGGAGCTGCTGTTACATCATCAAGTTATAATAAAGTTAAACAAAGACACAAAATAAAAGGAACGTTTAGATGATCTTTGTTTTTATTTATTTTTTACATCGTCCCAAAAATCATTTCAACCGCTCTGAAGTCAGAAAACCATCAAACATCACATGATCACATGATCTACTGGTCACATGATCACATGTTGTACTGGTCACATGATCACATGTTGTACTGGTCACATGATCACATGTTGTACTGGTCACATGTTGTACTGGTCACATGATCACATGTTCTACTAGTCACATGATCACATGATCTACTGGTCACATGATCACATGTTGTACTGGTCACATGATCACATGTTGTACTGGTCACATGATCACATGTTGTACTGGTCACATGATCACATGTTCTACTGGTCACATGATCACATGTTCTACTAGTCACATGATCACATGATCTACTGGTCACATGATCACATGTTGTACTGGTCACATGATCACATGTTGTACTGGTCACATGATCACATGTTGTACTGGTCACATGTTGTACTGGTCACATGATCACATGTTCTACTGGTCACATGATCACATGTTCTACTAGTCACATGATCACATGATCTACTGGTCACATGATCACATGTTGTACTGGTCACATGATCACATGTTGTACTGGTCACATGATCACATTATCTACTGGTCACATGATCTACTGGTCACATGATCACATGTTGTACTGGTCACATGATCACATGTTTTACTGGTCACATGATCACATGTTCTACTGGTCACATGATCACATGTTTTACTGGTCACATGATCACATGTTCTACTGGTCACATGATCACATGTTTTACTGGTCACATGATCACATGATCTACTAGTCACATGATCTACTGGTCACATGATCACATGTTGTACTGGTCACATGATCACATGTTCTACTAGTCACATGATCTACTAGTCACATGATCTACTGGTCACATGATCACATGTTGTACTGGTCACATGATCACATGATCTACTAGTCACATGATCACATGATCTACTGGTCACATGATCACATGTTGTACTGGTCACATGATCACATGTTCTAATAGTCACATGATCACATGATCTACTAGTCACATGATCACATGATCTACTGGTCACATGATCACATGTTGTACTGGTCACATGATCACATGATCTACTAGTCACATGATCTACTAGTCACATGATCACATGTTCTACTAGTCACATGATCACATGTTGTACTGGTCACATGATCACATGATCTACTAGTCACATGATCACATGATCTACTGGTCACATGATCACATGTTGTACTGGTCACATGATCACATGTTCTAATAGTCACATGATCACATGATCTACTAGTCACATGATCACATGATCTACTGGTCACATGATCACATGTTGTACTGGTCACATGATCACATGTTCACATGATCACATGTTGTACTGGTCACATGATCACATGTTCTACTGGTCACATGATCACATGTTCTACTAGTCACATGATCACATGTTCTACTAGTCACATGATCATATGTTGTACTGGTCACATGATCACATGTTCTACTAGTCACATGATCACATGTTCTACTGGTCACATGATCACATGATCTACTAGTCACATGATCACATGTTCTACTGGTCACATGATCACATGTTGTACTGGTCACATGATCACATGTTGTACTGATCACATGATCTACTAGTCACATGATCACATGATCTACTGGTCACATGATCACATGTTGTACTGGTCACATGTTGTACTGGTCACATGATCACATGTTCTACTGGTCACATGATCACATGTTGTACTGGTCACATGTTGTACTTATCACATGATCACATGTTGTACTGGTTACATGATTACATGATCACATGTTGTACTTATCACTAGGGATGGGTATCGTTTGGGTTTTTTCCGATACCGGTGCTAAACCGGTACTTTTAAAACGATACCGGTGCCTAAACGGTGCCTGAACCGATACTTTTTTTTTTAACCCTTGTGTTGCCTTCGAGTCAATTTGACCCGATTCAATGTTTAACCTCCTGTCGCCTTCGGGTCAATATGACCCGATTCAATGTTTAACCCTCCTGTTTCCTTTATATTTACTAACATATTTTACCCTTGAGGTCAATATGACCCCAGCTATTAAAATCTCCAGAAAATTATTAGAATTAATATTGTTTTCCAAGTTTAAGTGTGAGGTACTTTATGTTTGTTTGTTGACTCCCGAAAGAACACCGACATTAAACATTGAATCGGGTCAAATTGACCCGAAGGCGACAGGAGGGTTAAATATTGAATCGGGTCAAAATGACCCGAAGGCAACACAAGGGTTAAACGCACAATGAGGACATTAAAAACCTCTTTGGCCATATTTCCTGTAGAAGCCGTTATCATGGAGCACTGACAAACAACGGATATCAGACTGTTAGCATACACAACACATGTTCTCCATTATATGATGTGATATGTATTGTCATGTGCAGACTTTATAGGGTTAAACCTGTCACTGTTTTGATGGGCAGAGAACAACCAATCAGAGGGACTGAAGATGACACGTGACAAATAAAGCTTTGCTTCTGACAGCGAGAGTTACCCTGAAACAAAGTGACGCCCCACGGTCTTTATTCCTCCGTCATTATATTCCCGGTAACACCGGGTATACAGCCGGGACCGCTGGACATCAACACATCTGCTAGCAGACTGTCACGCTCGTAGCTCGTAGCTAGCGCTAGCTACGAGCTAGCTTAAACATGGTTATAATGGCTAATTTATTATTTCTTGGGGTACTTTTATGAATGCAAGACTTGTAATCAACGATACGGTACTAATCTGAGTTCCGGCTGCTCGTCATCATCGGTCTCCCCGTGTTCAGGGGGACCGGTGACGTCTCCCCGTCGCGCCCAGCCTGACGCTGGTGTGCTCCACACGGGCTCACAGTCACACAGGCCACGCCTCCTCTCAGAGTTACATATGAGAGGCTCGACCTGCTGACAGGGCGGAGTCACCTGAGAAGTTCACTACAATAGTTTTTTTCAATTTGCTCAGGCACCGGAAAGAAGCACCGAAATGTGCGTTGCGTTTCGGTCCGGGTAATACCGGTTGTATTGGAACCGGTGCCACATTTGCACCGGTTTCCGGTACCCAACCCTACTTATCACATGATCACATGTTGTACTGGTTACATGATCACATGATCACATGATCTACTGGTCACACGATCACATGTTGTACTGGTCACATGATCACATGTTGTACTGGTCACATGTTCTACTGGTCACATGATCACATGATCACATGTTGTACTTATCACATGATCACATGTTGTACTGGTTACTTTGTGATGGTCAGACTGTGAGGGGGTCAGAACTGATCAGGGATCAATAACAGTCGTTACACCTGTAGTTCAATTCAATTCAGTTTATTTGTATAGCTCAATTTCACAAATTACAAATTTGTCTCGGAGTGCTTTACAATCTGTACACATAGACATCCCTGCCCCAAAACCTCACATCGGACCAGGAAAAACTCCCAAATAACCCTTCAGGGGGAAAACAAGGGAAGAAACCTGGAGGAGAGCAACAGAGGAGGATCCCTCTCCAGGATGGATAGAACAATAGATGTCATGTGACCAGAAGGACAGATTTAGAGTTAAAATACATTCAATGAATATGACAGAGTGTATGAATAGTTCATAGTAGGCATATTCCACGATGGAGACCTCCACGATCCATCAGGCAGATGGCGGTGGGGAGGAGGAGTGGGCGGAGTCTCGTAGTCCGTGTGTTACTCGCTGATGATCAACGTTATGTTAATAACATCTTGCTGTGAGACTCCATTCACCATAACATGGTGAAGCTGCTTCCACCTGCTGGTGTGTTGTGGTATTGAGAGACTTGTTAGCCGAACAAGTTAACGACGCCGGCTAACGTAAGAATGGTTTGTTTAGCTCGTTAGCTCGATGCTAACAAGCAGCGGAGGCTAATTAGAAATGTTTGATGGTGGAACAAAATAAAGTCTTCAGTTATTATTTGACTGTACTCACAGCTGTGTGTGTGTGTGTGTTTCAGCCACATGCCTCTGAGTCCGGCTGCTGACACTAAACATGATCGCCCACGGCAACAGGCGGTTACTAACGGCAACCCGACAGGCTCTGCTGTTGCCAGGGACGACGACGCGGATGACACGCCCCCTGGAAACAGTATTGTCGTCCGCATTGGCATCCCAGACCTGCAGCAGACGGTAAAACACACACATACACATACATACATATATATATATACATATATATATATGTATGTATATATATGTATGTATATATATGTATCTATATACATACACACATACATATATATGTGTATGTATGTATATGTATCTATATATATGCATGTATATATATATATGTACACACACAGTATCCACACAGAATAATCAGTTTATTTCTATTTAATTCATAATTTTAAAAAACACATTTTTTTGATTTTTTAATTACGTTTGTATTATAGTATTTTTTTTAGTATTTCTTTTGTAATTCTTTTAGTAATTTTTTTGAAATTTTGTTTGTAATTTAAAAAAAAAAGTTTTTAAAAGGTTTTTAAAATTTAGTAATTTAATTATATTTGTAATTATATTTGTAATAGTATCCGCTCAATGAATGCATCTGCACGACCGACCTGTAAGTATGTGTGTGTCTCCTCCTCAGAAGTGTTTGCGGTTGGACTCAGAGCTCCCGGTGTGGACCAGTAAGCAGAGGGTTCTGGTGACGTTGACTCAGTCTCTGTCGGATGTTTTGAACTATGGTCTCTTCCAGCCGGCGTTCAACGGCCGCGCCGGAAAGTTTCTGGACGAGGAGCGTCTGCTGAATGAGTATCCTCTTCCCCCCATCACACCGATCCCATACCTGGAGGTACGCAGCAGCTCCGTTGGTTCTGTTGGTTCTGTTGGTGCTGTTGGTTCTGTTGGTGCTTTTGGTTATCTTGGTTCTGTTGGTGCTGTTGGTTCTGTTGGCGCTGTTGATTCTGTTGGTGCTGTTGGTTCTGTTGGTGCTGTTGGTTCTCTTGGTTCTGTTGGTGCTGTTGGTTCTGTTGGCGCTGTTGATTCTGTTGGTTCTGTTGGTTCTCTTGGTGCTGTTGATTCTGTTGGTGCTGTTGGTTCTGTTGGTTCTGTTGGTTCTTCTTCTCTGGAGACATCTGGCCCCCTGGAGCCGACTGGGAACTTTAAAAACACTAAACACTAAAAACAGCTAACGTCGCTCAGCCGGTAGAGACTACACTGACTTAGACAAAGAATAGACTTGAAGCCTAAATAGAAGCCTGGAGACGACCTCTGGTTGTATAGAAGTCTATGCTTCATGTGTTAAAGCTGCATTCTCTCTCCTAACCACCAGGGGGCGACTCCTCTGGTTGTGTAGAAGTCTATGCTTCATGTGTTAAAGCTGCATTCTCTCTCCTGACCACCAGGGGGCGACTCCTCTGGTTGTATAGAAGTTTTTGCTTCATGTGTTAAAGCTGCATTCTCTCTCCTGACCACCAGGGGGCGACGCCTCTGGTTGTATAGAAGTCTATGCTTCATGTGTTAAAGCTGCATTCTCTCTCCTGACCACCAGGGGGCGAATCCTCTGGTTGTATAGAAGTCTATGCTTCATGTATTAAAGCTGCATTCTCTCTCCTGACCACCAGGGGGCGACTCCTCTGGTTGTATAGAAGTCTATGCTTCATGTGTTAAAGCTGCATTCTCTCTCCTGACCACCAGGGGGCGACTCCTCTGGTTGTATAGAAGTCTATGCTTCATGTGTTAAAGCTGCATTCTCTCTCCTGACCACCAGGGGGCGACTCCTCTGATTGTATAGAAGTCTATGCTTCATGTGTTAAAGCTGCATTCTCTCTCCTGACCACCAGGGGGCGACTCCTCTGGTTGTATAGAAGTCTATGCTTCATGTGTTAAAGCTGCATTCTCTCTCCTGACCACCAGGGGGCGACTCCTCTGGTTGTCTGTGGGTCAGTGGTCAGCAGGTCCGTCTCTCAGTCGGTCGATGTGTCCTTGAGCAAGGCACTTAACTCAAGTTACAGCTGGCTGCTCAGTTAGTAAATGGCGGTACATCTCAAACAGACCACGCAGCGGGGATGCTTTAGGGGCGGGGCTACAAAGTGAGTGACAAGTCGACACCAGAGACGAATACGTGGGTTCCGCCCGTCTGCACGGCGCTCAGCGAGTATCGGAGACATTAATAACACGTGTGATGCACGCCGCCGTCTCGTCACTCGTGTTTTTAACAGCCGTTGGAGAACAATGGCGCTCAGAGGAGGAGGACGTGTCACTTTGATACGCTCACAATGACTCGCACGCTAAACCTTCACTTTTGTTACTGAACGTATTTTTAAGACTTTTTCTCTGCACACAAAAGACGTGTTCGACTCAAGTGTCTTAAAGTTAATGTTAGTGTCACTTCTACCCAAATAATCCACATCTAGACGCTGATGAAACAACTCACCTATTAGTCGTCATGGTGACGACGTTGATCACTGGTTGGTTTGTGGATGTTTTGAAGCCTTCAGGTTGGGGACCAGAGGAGTCGCCCCCTGGTGGTCAGGAGAGAGAATGCAGCTTTAGCACATAAAGCATAGACTTCTATACAACCAGAGGAGTCGCCCCCTGGTGGTCACTAGACTGTGTTTGTACGCTCCTTTATGTGTATAAACATCTTTTGAGTTGGTACTAAAGCTTTCATTTTTAAAATTCTACAGTTCCGTTACAAACGGAGAATTTACACGCAAAGCTACGTGGACGATAAGCAGCTGGCAAAGCTGCATACCAAGGTACACACACACATACACACTGTCACACAACACACACACGGTCACACACACACACACACACACACGTCAGTTGAGGGTGTAATAATAGTTCAAATCTTTCTTTTCAGGCAAACCTGAAGCGTTTTATGGAACATGTTCACCAGAAGAATGTGGAGAAGGTTTCCAAATGGTTGGAAAAGGGCCTGGACCCCAACTTCCACGACGCCGACACCGGGGGTGAGAACCTCGACACACAGAACACTCAAACATCACACAGACGACAAGGGAACACTCAGGTTCTACACACCTCAAACGTGGTGTTAGCTTAGCATCAGGAGGAATGAGAGTGTGTGGTACATTGAGCCGTTAGCATCGGTGCTACGTCTGTAAACTGCTGTTAGCTTGATTTAGTCACACAAGAAATAATGTACAAATCCTCTTTTGATCGTGTTTTTAATTACACATTTAAATGATGCATGCTAGTTAGCTGCTTAGCGAGCTAGTTAGCTGGCGCTCAAAGCTAATGGCCATGTTGTTGTGGGTGAGTGGTTTAAACACAAGACTAAATGTTGCTACAAAAAAATAATTTGACTTTCGTGACGTTCAGAATTTTCTTCTAAATCGACAAAACATTATTGAATTGTTTTGAATTGTTTATTTATATTTGATGTACTATTGGATGATTTGAATGTGGTTTAGAAAACTTTAAACGATGTGAATCAGCTGTGATTGAAGCTCCGCCTCCCAGAAGAAGCGCTGGTTCACTAACTCTGGGTCGGGTCTGGGTCTCAGAGTGTCCCCTGACGCTGGCGGTCCAGCTGGAGGGCAGCGGGGACCTGATCAAGGTGCTCCGCAGCGGAGGAGCCCACCTGGACTTCAGGACCCGAGACGGGATCACCGCGCTGCACCGGGCCGTGCTCTGCAGGAACAGCGCCTCTCTCAGCGTAAGAGCCGCCCTGATGCATCATGGGAGCTTCTCAGTGTGGCGTCGAGGCCCAGAGGCAGCGGGAGTACTTTTGGAGAACATTATTTCATTAATGTCCTCACATTATGATGTTTTCATACGCATAGCGTGACTAAAATGTTTATTTATTATTGTTTTGTGTTATTAATTATTATTATTGTTTATATTTAATAAACATCGGAGGTCGAATGTGAGCGTCTCCGTAATGACGGAGCGGCCATCTTACCCGGTCTGTGAGGACCCGGTCTGTAAGGACCCGGTCTGTGAGGACCCGGTCTGTGAAGACCCGGTCTGTGAGGACCCGGTCTGTGAAGACCCGGTCTGTGAGGACCCGGTCTGTGAGGACCCGGTCTGTAAGGACCCGGTCTGTGAAGACCCGGTCTGTGAGGACCCGGTCTGTGAAGACCCGGTCTGTGAAGACCCGATCTGTGTCTGTGAGGACCCGGTCTGTGAAGACCCGGTCTGTGTCTGTGAGGACCCGGTCTGTGAGGACCCGGTCTGTGAAGACCCGATCTGTGTCTGTGAGGACCCGGTCTGTGAAGACCCGGTCTGTGAGGACCCGGTCTGTGAGGACCCGGTCTGTGAAGACCCGGTCTGTGAAGACCCGGTCTGTGTCTGTGAGGACCCGGTCTGTGAGGACCCGGTCTGTGAAGACCCGATCTGTGTCTGTGAGGACCCGGTCTGTGAAGACCCGGTCTGTGAGGACCCGGTCTGTGAGACCTGGTCTGTGAGACCAGTCTGTGAAGACCGGTCTGTGTCTGTGAGACCCGGT